>NW_022681469.1:132634152-132690548 GCF_009764315.1 Trachypithecus francoisi | reverse complement strand
TAGCTTTATTTAGGATTCCCAAACAATTCCAAGACATGGCAACTCATTGTGGTTTCAGTGCCGCTGGCCTGGCAGGTTGAAGTGAGTCTGGAAACAGGAAGATCTGGTGTGACCATCTTCCTCAGCCTCCTTCCACAGTGAGGACAGGCAGTACACCACCTCTTGTCTCTACAATAGACAGCATGTTAATAGGCTAGAAAGTAAAGCCTTCAACAATGAAGTCTTTACCTATTCATTTTACTACAAATTCAGCCTAACCATGTGACATTTATGAGGTTAAGATGTTCTCTTCAGATTATCAGGCGTTCTTTCCCTATACCAAATTTGTTCTTGGCTATAATTCAGGTAGACATTCTTCTAAGGAAAAAAGAATGTCCTTTATAAAGTATGTTATCTAACAAGGTTCAGGTGCAGTTGAGAGAGACTGCGGCATTTACATGTGAATTGGTGGCATCTCTCACCTACTACTTTCGTCTTCTCTCAGGGCCCCCTCCTCTTTTTTAAATTCCCCTTCCCTGATTATGAAAGTCATGCATTTAAAAAAGTGGAAAGAACAAAAATTAGAAATCACGTATCCTTCAAACTATTTGGTAACATCAGTGTTGACAGTTTAGTTTCCTTCTTGTGTGTGTGTGTGTGTGTGTTTGTGTGTGTTTAATCTCACATCATTGTGCCCATGCTGCCTGTATTATTCATATTCTGCTTTTTAAAAATATAATATAAAAATAATAAAGACAATTCAGGTTTATTGTAGAAATGTTGAAATATCCAGAAAAATATATAAAAGTTACATGGTTATTTTCTTCTACTCTTTCTCATTTGCACACATATATTTGGTTTTTAATTTTATCAGATGTGATCTCATGGCATATAAAGTTTTATTTGCTATACATTTGCTTTTACCTTACAGCATATGCATTTTTTTATGTTATAAATTCTATATAACCTAATTTTAAGTGGATGCAAGATATTTTATGGAACCGTGGTATTAACCTTTCTTCTATTATCAGACACTTAGCTTTCTTTTCAAAGTTTTAGAGAGGAAATCTACATAATGAATAATAAGCATTATTTCCTCAGGGATAGGTCTATCCTAAGGAAAGAATTCCATAGTGGAATGACCAGGTCAAATCTAGGAATATCCTGAAGCTTATGAGACGTTGATCCAGAAGGTCCAGACAGTGGTCACTGCTACAGTGCTCTCACTGCTCTCTCACTCATCTGCCACAGCTATTGTTAGTAACACTTAGATTCGATTATTTATACCAAGCTCAACATTTTTGCATGTAAAAAATATATACAAGCTCATCAGCAAAGAGGTGGAGGAAGAATAGTGATTGATAATTATTAGTCTGCATGAATATTCTTAGTACATAAGTGAAATCCATTTTGACAGATTAGTGTAAGTGATAGATTATTGTTTAAAAGTTTTCATCTTACAAGAAATAAACTAAAACTTTCAAATAGCAGTTAACCTAAATCTCTTGAGGATTAAACATGTTTAATATTTTTGTGTGTATGTGTTATAATTTTAAAACATATTTATTTAAAATTGTTTGTTACTATAATGGAATGAAATACTTTTTCTTCTTCCCTTTCTCCACCATGTAGGATCTGAAGAAGCTGAAGAAAAACAGGACAGCGAGAAACCACTTTTAGAACTATGAGTACTACTTTTGTTCAAGTAAGTGGTTGAAATGAAGTAACAAAGTAGTAACAACAAAGTAGTTAAGTATGGAGATTTCCTTTGAGTAGAGTCAAAGTAGAATTCAAAGAATAAGAGTGTAAGTATAGCCGGATTTGGCTTACTTGCATGAATTTATCAGTCACATTTTATTAATGTCAAATGTCTTCACATTTTTTGTATAGGTATACATTTGTATGGCTTGAAAAATACCTCAGATTTCTAAATTTCTAAAGAATGCAGATGAATTTATGTTGGTTTACTTAGCCAGAATGTCTACATGTCAGTCACATGTCGTCGTTTTAATGATAAGTATGAACCTATGTTAAAAGGGCAGCAGTCCTGTACGATGCAAGTGCTGTTATCACCTCCATTTTACATTTGAAGCAGCAGAGACATAGAATGGGTCACTTATCCAAGGTTGCACAGCTAGACGTGGCAGCGCTGGGGCTCAGGCCCACACTGTCTGGTACCAGGTCCACGGCAGCCCCTCACTGGGATATTTCTCAAGGATTTTGGAGCCTCTGAGGTGAAAGCTGCTGTACATCCAAAGCAGTCATGCTTAATGGGCTCTAAAGTGGAACACATTGTTAAATCCCTTTAAGTCATCAAATAAAATCATTTCAATCTCGTAAATAGAAGGCAATTGAAGTACATTGTAGTGGCAGCAAATCTGCCTGACAGTTTAACAATAGAAGGAAAAAGCTCCCGGATTGTGAGTCATTGGGAAGCCGGGACAGAGGGTGACTGGGTGGGAGAGGCAGCCAAGGTCATGTCGCGTGGAGCCCCTGTGCCTGCCTCCTCAGCCCCCAGCACACCTCAGCTGCATCTCTCCACCACAGTCATGTAGACACGAAGCAAAAAGGTGGGCATGCTGGTAGTTGAGCCTTTTCTGAAATATTTTAACATGAATTATAGTGTGACCACACCCATGGTCCTTCATGTGTCTGTCACAGCCCCTCTTCAGCACACAGACTTAAAAGTACATGTAAGCTGACCATGGCATTTTGCCTTTTAATGCTATTTCTCAAATACTTTGTCTTCTCTCTTTTTCTAAGTGTGAAAAACCCTCACAGAAAGTCATCGAGGCAAAAAGAGGCCGGCAATCGAGTCTCCTTGTTGACATAAAGTTGAAATGGTGACGTCCACTGCTGGCTTTATTGAACAGCTAATAAAGATTTATTTATTGTAATACCTCACAGACATTGTACCATATCCATGCACATTTAGTCACCTGCCTGTGGCCGGTAAGGTAATGTCATGATTCATCCTCTCTCAGTGAGACTGAGTCTGATGTGTTAACGAATAGGTGAAGAAAGTCTTGTGCTGTATTCCTAATCAAAAGACTTAATATATTGAAATAACACTTTTTTAGTAAGCAAGATACCTTTTTATTTCAGTTCACAGAATGGAATTTTTTTGTTTCATGTCTCAGATTTATTTTGTATTTCTTTTTTAACACCCTACATTTCCCTTGTGTTTTTTAACTCATGCACATGTGCTCTTTGTACAGTTTTAAAAAGTGTAATAAAATCCAACGTGTCAATGTGGCTAGTTTTTTTCTCGTTTTGCATTATATATGTGGCCTGAAGTGTTGGACCTGCAAAAGGGGAAGAAAGAGGGATTGTGAATACATGTCAAATGTCACCAGACATTTGTATTATTTTTATCATGAAATCATGTTTTTCTCTGAGAGATTGTTCTGAAATGTTCTAAATACTCTTATTTTGAATGCACAAAATGACTTAAACCATTCATATCATGTTTCCTTTGTGTTCAGCCAATTTCAATTAAAATGAACTAAATTATACTGTGTGCTATTTTTTCAAACATGAATATTCCCCTTAATGATTCATGGGAAGTCAGGATGTCTATTAGTTTTCTTTCATCATTCATTGTGTCATTCAAGAAAAACCTAATTGCCTGTAGTGGTGATGATGCTGGCTTGGGTAGAAACTGACATTTTGTGCATATCAAGTCACTTCCATCTGTGCTTGTTCTAAGAGTGGATCAGATCTCAACAGTGCAACGGGGAGGCTTGCTGGGAGGCTGGAGTCTAACCAGGATGAGTGTCTCATAGTGGAGAAGGAGTGAAGAAAATCTCCAATGTCTGGCCTTGAGACTAAAACCTTAGAACTCAATGGTGTTACGTGAGTGAGAATCTCCTGTTTCAGGATTGGAGTTGCATATACACCAACCCCACAGATGATGCTTAAGCTGCCAATCAGGTTGTTCACTTCACCTGAGAAGGAGCTCTCACCCAGACATGTTGAGTGAACCAGCAGGATGTTGCCCGTCCTCAAAGGAAGCCAAGTCTGGCTCAGAAGTCACCTCTCTAAGCACAGACCAAGAGGAATGAGGTATAGTATTTGAATATGCTAGGAAGTCAGACTGTGGGAGCCTACAGTGATTATTCCAACGATTGAGTTACATATTCCCCTGGGGCTGCATAGATTCAGCCCAGGGCTGTGGGTACCCACTCTGCCATGTTTCAGTGGAGTAGGAGTGGAGCCGTTTGTCCTTCATGCTCACGTTGCTGAGCAATCCTCTGATGGACCCCTATCACTTATTTATCTGACGTTAATGTCCTCTAGTAATCCTTGCTTTGGTTGACGTAGAGGGACTTGATATGATTCCATTTATGACATTGGTTACACAGTTGAACTCAGGGCTTCTATATCCCTGGTTTCCTGTGGAGAAAGAATCACATCACTGTTGCCCACATCTGTGATCTACCTGTGCTAATAGGTTCGTGAGTGTTGTGTCACCCTGTTTACACTGAGGAAATGAAACCAAAGGTATTAGCGTCTCTGAATCAGGTGCCTCTGGAAGGTACAGATACTGGATGGAATGTTAGGATCATCTCTGTGCTGCAAGATGTCCTCTGCTTTTCAGAACAGTGTCATGGGAGTGGACTGAAGGTGTAGTGTCTGAACAGTCCTGGGCATCAGATTCCCAACTCACCTAGTAGCTAATGAACCTTGAGTATCAAATGCAGGGAGCCCCACCTACCCGCAGCGTGGAGAGTGTGTTTGATGGCAATCTTGTATGTGTGAAGCTGGATATTCTATTTCCATTAGCTGTGGGCTCTTGAAAGTGAGCAAAGTTGGTTGTGGTTTAACTGTTCTCGTTTTGTCTTATAACACCCTAGCCACCTCATGCACAGGCCCAACCGGTAGGGGCCGGTTTGACTTTGAGCATTTTCCATGAATCAACCACATTTGACAGAGCACATAAACAAAAGAAGCCTGAGAAAGTAAAACACCATCAGCCACATCAGCACCCTCCCACCACCCACTCTGCCTCCTCCACCACCGCTGCGTTCTGTCTCTACGCTGCTGAAGTTCAGGGCAGCCCAGCTTGCACTGGGGAAGGAAATCGCTAAGAAGTGTGAAACCACAGGAGACGTTGCCACGTTGCCCAGTACCCCGGCTAGTGATATCAGCCTCACAAAGCCCTTAGTGATCTGAAAGTTTCCTCTCCCAGTGCAGAAATCATTCCAGATTTCTCTATAGAGGCCAGGTATTAGCCCTAAAGAGATTCAATCAATTCATGAGAATCAAGGAGTAGATCTAAATTAAATTTGATCTTTCTTAAGTCTGGTTGTTCTTACTTTGTTTACAAATAGGATTCTCTACTTGGTTTCCAAAAGAACATGTTTCACAGAAACTGAAGCTGATTGTGGGCAAACCGGAAAACCTTCCCAATGTTCGGTAACACATTGTTTTAATTCTAATATATAAAAATGTTTAAAAGGATTCACTGGAGAAAACAGAAAACACACAATCACTTATTTTTTCACCCACCTACCATACATCTAACATTTTGTTTTATCTTTGTCTGCAGAAATACACAGACACACATATAAATGAGTGTCATGCCTATTTGTATTACTACTCAGAAAAAATGATCAAAGGACATGAACAAATATGGTACAGAATAATATAAAATAGACCTTAAACATAAAAAGATGTGTATCTTCACTCACAGTAAGAAAAAATTAAAACCACAATGTGGTACTATTTTCACCTGTCAAATTAGCAAAACCCCAACATTTAGCAGTATGCTGTCAGCTCTCACACACATTGTGGGAGAAGGGTTTAGGACTATTTCTATGGAGGGCAGGTTGGCGGTATCTACCAGAATTACCAGTGCACATGTTCAAATGACATAAAACACTATTATTCATTTCAGCATTTTTTATAATAGCAAAAGATTGGAACTAAACCAAGGCACTGATTAAAAGTATGTTCACCAGTGAAAAATACCGATATTTAGCCGGGCACGGTGGCTCACACTTGTAATTCCAGCGCTTTAGAAGGCTGAGGTGGGTGAATAACTTGAGGTCAAAAGTTCAGGACTAGTCTGACTAAACTGGTGAAACCCTGTCTCTACTAAAAACACAAAAATTAGTTGGGCGTGGTGGTGGGAGCCTGTAATCCCAGCTACTTGGGAGGCTGAGGCAGGAGAATCACTTAAACCCAGGAGGCGGAGGTTGCAGTGAGCTGAGATCGGCCACTGCAGTCCAGCCTGGGCGACAGAGCAAGACTGTCTCAAAAACAAAAAAGAAAAATAACTGTAGTGAAGTGCCCCTGTATATAGACATAAAAAGAGCTTTAGGATTTATAAATGAAAAGAGATATGCAGAATAATATATATTGTACACTCCCTGTGTAAGAAGGGGAAATGAGAATATATATACATGTACATGGATACTTATATATGTACATCCATATTTATCTAAATAAAAATTCGAGTGTTTTTGAACCATGTAAATGTTCAAATGTATTATCTCACAATAGGATTAATAGGATTATGCTATGAATACTATTTTTCAATACCACATCTATTTATTTTCCAGTTTTTAACCTGTTTCCTATTTGCCCCAAGAATACTCATCTCTAATCCTAACGCAACAGAAATGGATATGATGTTACATTAGGATTAGAGACAAGTTCTGTATAGAAATAACTCCAAGAACAGTTTTTGTTTTGTTTTGATTTTCAGAGAGTCTCGCTGGGTCGCCCAGGCTGGAGTGCAGTGGTGCGATCTCGGCTCACTGCAACCTGCATCTCCCAGGTTCAAGCAATTCTCCTGCCTCAGCCTCCCAAGTAGCTGGGATTACAGGCGCACACCACCAAGCCCGGCTAATTTTTTGTATTTTAATAGAGATGGGGTTTCACTGTGTTGCCCAGGCTGGTCTCAAACTCCTAAAGCTCAGGCAATCCACTCGCCTCAGCCTCCCAAAATGCTAGTATTACAGGCGTGAGCCACTACGCCCAGCCCAGGAACAGTTTTTATATTTTATTTTCACATGGAAAATCAGATTTGCTGCAGCCTCAAAACCATGTTTATGTAAAGACAGCAAGTTGCACTTTTTTCTAAATGAGAAATGGGTTAAAGAATCTATACTTTTTGGAAGATGCATATTGGTCTATTTATGAATTTCTGATTGTTCATCTGAGTTAATTTGGGGCTGTTTGAAATAGCACTATCGTGAATGAACATCCTTGCACATAAATCTTGGTACACACCTTTCGTTTCCTTGGGAAACAGATGGGTCCCATGATAAAAACACCTTCCAGGTGGTGTGTGTGCCACCCGTGTGTAGTGGGCTCTGCGATGTTTCCTCACGGCTTGCGTGGAGCAGAGCTGGAGTTCAGGTGCTGTTTCAGTCACTTGTTGACCTCCACCCTGGCTGCGCATTTGAATTACGAAAAGAGGATTTTCAAAGGCCTGATGGCTGGTCTGTGATAAAGGCTTCCGAAAGGAGAGCCCCTGGCAGGATGGATAAGGCAGCAGGTCTTAAGTCAGACAGTCCTGGAATCATGTGAACTCTGGGATTCACTCAATGGGTAATTGGGCATATTTTTTAACCTTGAGACCTGGTTTTCTTATCAGTGAAAGGAACATAATGGCTGTAAGGTGATGCAGTTGAGAGCATTAGAGAGAGAGGACGCAAGCTGCCCAGCCAAATTTCTGGTGCTCAGTAAGTGGTTGGTACTCACTATTCCTCAAACACAACAGAAAAAGCCAACAAATGAAAAAGAACCTAACAAATCATGGTGCAAGCTACGCATCTACTCAAATAACTTTTCATGGCTAATGAAAATCTTGAGTTTCTAGCTGTTGGGCTGAATTATATTGGTGTAGTATCTCTGGTTATCTCTTATTACTCAGAATTCCTCACTGGCAGTTATATAGGACTTTGATTAGTATAATGGGGAAAACATTAATTGTGACCTTGAAAGACCAAAAACCTTCAAAAATGAAATCTATGAGGAAAGAATTCCAAAACAGTAGAAAGAATGCATAATTAGAAATATTTTGAGAACTGTTGAACTGAAGTTTTCCTTCTTTATAGTTGAGAAATATATGGAGTATGTATATATATATTTTTTTCATTTTTTTTTTTTTTTTTCCTTTTTTGAGACAGAGTCTCACTCTGTCGCCTAGGCTGGAATGCAGTGGCACGATCTCAGCTCGCTGCAACCTCCGCCTCCTGGGTTCACATGATTTTCCTGCCTCAACCTCCCGAGTAGCTGGGATTATAGGCACATGCCACCACAAGTGGCTAATTTTTGTATTTTTAGTAAAGACAAGGTGTCACCATATTGGGGTTTTTTTTCTTTTTTTCTTTGACAAGCGTATGGAGTATGCTAGCTCTGCAGTGATTATTGAGATATGTATTTTTATGTAGAACTGTATAACACTTTGCCTAATGTTTCCATTGCACACCTGTGGGTGCTGCCTGTTCTGGTACTTATTTTGTCCAACCATGCGCTTTGGTCTTTAATCACAGAAGACCTGTTTGATGGATGGGAGCTCAGCATATAAAAGTCTTCCCAGCTTTGACAAATTGACAGGTTGGCTTATAACCCTCTAATGATCTGAACAGCATTGGAGCAAGGAGGGGAAATGTGAACAGCCAAAGAGGCAGATTCCTTCCTACTTCGTAGCCTAATAAGGAAGGACATTTTCCATTTTCCTGTTTTAATTGAAACTACAAGTAACCTGTTTTCATCTAAGAGGAAATAACATAGAAGGTAAGAGCAGAGCTCCTGGAGCCAGGCTGCTTGAGTTCAAATTCCAGCCCTGTTTCTTAGTAGCTGTTTGGCTATGGGAAAGTTCTTTAGCCCCCTCTGCCTCAGTTTCCCCATCCATAGAACAGAGATAATTGTACATATAGAATTTTTGTGAGAATTAAATGAGTGAGCATGTCCTTAAGCCAGTACTGGGTACATGGTGAACACTATATGAGTGACTGATATCATTACTTCTTCAAGGTGTTAATCACTGAATTTGCAACTTTAGGTAGAAATCTGAAATTACTTAATCTAAACACACTCTTCTAAAGACAGATGAACTTAGGCAATGTGGGATGGTTAAGAACAAATGGTGGCTGGGCGTGGTGGCTCAAATCTGTAGTCCCAGCACTTTGGGAGGCTGAGATGGGCGGATCACCTGAGGTCAGGACTAAGGTTAGCTGAGTGTTGTGGCAGGCACTTGTAATCCCAACTACTTGGGAAGCTGAGGCAGGAGAATCGCTTGAACCTGGAGGAGGAGATTGCAGTGAGCCAAGATCGCGTCAGTGCACTCCAGCCTAGGCAACTGAATGAGACTCCATCTCAAAAAAAGGAAAAGAAAGAACAAATGGTACAGCTGTTTAGAGCCAGACCAAGTGGCCAGGGCTCTAACTAGCTGTGAAGTGTGACTAGTGTTCCTCCCACACCACGTGGCCTCCCTATATGTGGTAACTGCGCTGTGATGGAAACGTACTGGACCACGAACAATGCATAACCTTCTTCTACCTCCTATCTCAGAAACGCACCTGGGTGTTTCAGAATCTCCTCCAAGCTGATTCTGCAGAGCTCTGGGCCTCTTTAGTCTCTGGAAGGAGCTGGGGTGTCAGAATGCTATACATACCCAGAGAGCACCATGAACCGTCCTGCTGTTCCTGAAACTTACAGTCCATTAGCACCCCCAAAAAGAGCAGCTGCAGATCTAGGACACACACTCAAGAGGTAGAATTTCCATACTCTTTACAGCCAGGGAAGCAAGTATGGTAATTCCAGAGTAGGTCAATTTTACCCAAAGAGAAAAATCAAATAGGAAATTAGTGACAAACCAGTGGCCTGGAGTATAGATAAGGAGAAAACAAAGGTGCGCCATTATTTCCTTAAGAACATTCTCATTGTCTCCGGGGAGGATAACTTTAGTAAAGAAACGATGCATGTTTTGTTTTTGTTTTCCCCAGTTGAAAGTTGGTGAAAGGAAAGACATGATGTTGGATAAATATGTGTGTGTGTGTATGTCTCTAAATATATGGGCTCTGGGTTCACAGAGACCTAGCTTTAAATTATGACTATTACTTTAAAAATAGTGACCTTGAGTAGATCATTTAATCTTTCTAATCTATAAACTGTGAGCCTTAATTGTACTGACCTCAACTGGCTCATCAAGGATTTTTGGATGCCTAGTGCATAGTAGGCACTCACTGAGTCCCTATTCGCACCACCTAACCTCTCTGCGGAGAGGTAAGACTAGAGATAACTGTTAGTGCTTTTGCATATGTATGGAATCTACTGTGTGAAAGGAAAATAAATACTTGGGACCCCAATTCACCATGCTATGTTTTAGAAAAAAATAAGCCAAAAGCCGGGTCATGCGAGAAGCTCTCTTTCCTTTTGTGCCTAAACAGAGAGCTATAGATGAAAGGTCAAATAGCTCCAGAGGTAGCTACTCTATGTTCACCATATCTTATGTAAAGTGCTGATTTACTGAGCACAACATGAACACATCATTGGCAGTTCCCCTGCCTGCTCCCTTGCTCTTGCAACATGTGGATTGTTATACCCTCCCTCTTTCCCCTCCAGCGCACTTTTCGTTTTTAAATATTGAGGCCCTCAAATTCATCTTTGGAGAAAAGGCACAGACCATAGACAGTTTCTGGGATTCCATGTTATTTTCTTCTGGGTGTGCCCTTCATCTAGGCAAAATAAACTTCTAAGTTGATTGGGCCTGTGCCAGATACTTTTTGGTTTATTACTGTCTCTAGAGTAGAGCTACCAACAGTGCACGCCGATACTGTGGAGGGCTTGCATGTGCCAGGTGCTATTAACTCACCTAATCCACATAACTACAGGAAACAGGGCATTATAACTTCATTTTACATGAGGAAATTATGGCACATAGAGTTCCTGGAACTCACCTGAGGTCACACAGGTACTAAACACCATACCCAGGATTCCTGGGACCAGAGAGCATGTGCTGAGCCTCTCCATCACGCTGCCTCTCTGGTGTTAGGGCAGCTCTCCTGGGGGTATCGTGAGGATCAGAAAACACGGTGTCTGCGAAACACTCTAGAGCTGAGCTCGCACGGTATGCTTCACAGGAGATGGTGTCCTGTTGCCACTGGAATGTCCTAAACCCACTTAATCTGGTGACTCTGGTGACTTTTAAAACAGAAGCCACATGGGCTCCTTCATTTGGTTATGATTCCTCTTAGAAGGTGTCATAGACACCATCTCAGGGAAAGAAATAGAAATGGGATGTTGGACCATTCTTACAACCAATACAGAATTCCATAGCCCAATTGCCATGAGGTTTCTTACCTTGGATTTTCAATTCGATATCATCCAATTAAAATATACATGCACAAAAGTCAACTTTTCATTGTTTTAAATTTATTTTGCCTGTTAGGAAAAATACACCACATAATTCAACTAGCAAAGAAGGCTGCTTCAGGGCGTGTCAAATGAAAGGCTTCCAGGCAGTTATCTGATTAAAGAACACTAAGGGAGGGACAAGGCTAGAAGCCGCGGACTGTCTACACCATGGCAGTGGCTGTTTGGGTTGGCTGGAGGAGCTGTGGAGAATATGGAGAGAGTGGTGCTGGAGACTGCCATGGCTATTCCTCATTGTCATCACAGACTGAGGTTTTCCGTGCGCCCACTGGTTTGAAAACCATTCTACAACAATGATAGAATAGTACACACATGAGAAATGAAATAGCTCAAACCCAGAAAGAAAGCCCAACTAGATCCTCAGAAGACACTTCTAGGGACAATAACCGATGAGGAAAAGATGGCGTCCTTGTTCCACCGTCTGTTACGGTCTCTCTCCATTGCAGCAGACAGCCGTTCTTCTAAGCAGACAGACGGCGATGATGGCAAAATAGACTTCACTCTTGACGAGCAGGAGGAGGTACATGTAATATGCAGAGGTGTTTGTGAGCTGCAGCAGTAGTGCATCTAAGAGAAATGTCACATGTTCTTTTTACAGAATAAGACATGTTAATGGGAGAGGGGTTCACAAATACTTATTTCTGATGATTTACGTTGAAGTGATATTCTACTACCACCAAAACCTAAAAGTAAACATCTACTGCTACCATCACCACCAAGAGTCAGATACGTCAGAATTCAGCTTTTAAGTTGATTAACAACCTCTGCTAAATTCACATAGAACATTCCAAGCTATTAAAAAGTAAGGTTGCATTGTAGGAAAGCAAAGAAAGTGGTTAATCCAGATTCGCTGATATGTTAGGTAGTTGTGGCACACTCAGCTGTCTTTCCTAAATGTCTCTGATTATGGCTATGCTATTATGGGGTGATTGCATTTAATATTATTTGAGGTTTTGCAAGATATATGTGCTGTCAAGGAATAAGTAAAGACAGTGGGGGTGGACCACCAGTGGCTACTCAATGAGCTACAAGGCTGAGTCTCTGCCTGCAGAAATGTCCATTTTACATGTTTTGTCTTCATGATGTCAGAACTCCAGAAACATCAGTACTCGGTGTGGAAAAGTGATGTGTTCATAACTCCCGCCCTTCGTCAAGTGAGATATTACTGCCCCTCCTTGACTGGTGTGGCAGCTTAAGTCAGAGCCCCTTGGTACTGGAAATAGAAGAAAGTTCAGCAGAGCTAGAGCCAATGCTTCTAGTCACATTCTTTGTGCATATGTAGAGAGAAAAGGCCAGAAACAAGTACTCATTCTGTGTCTGCTAAATGAGATACCCTATGCCAGACATTTCACATTCACGTCCTTATCTCTTCAATAACTGTAAATCTGGTGTAATTATTCTTAGTTGGGTGATGAGAAAAATGTGACTCAGAAAATGTAGGTCACTTACACCTAATCATTTAAAGAGCTGGAGAGAAAGTCCACGCTGCAAAGCCCATGCACCCACCCATCCCCACATCATGTCCTTTTTGTTTCAGGTCCCTGGCTTTGTAATTTCTTGCTATCTGACTCTACTGTAGAAAAAGAACAGAAAACTTAGTAACTGCATGAACTCTTGGTTTGGTGTCCTGATTTGAAATTCCAGGCCTAGCTGTGTGACTTGTATAAGGGATTTTTATAATTATTTACTGTAAAGGGACTATAAAATGGGAGAAAAAAATATTGTACCACTTTATAGGAGTATTAAGAGGATTAAACTAGAAAATGCAGAACAAGCCCTTCTGAGTAAAAAGCACTTGATAAACACTACTTCGTGTTATTAGCTACTAGCAAAGACCAAAGACTAAAACAAAACTACTCGAGAAGCAACATGGTATCATGTTTCCCCCAGTCATTAAAACAAAAGACACAAAGCCGGGCACAGTGGCTCACACCTGTAATCCCAGCACCTTGGGAGGTCGAGGGGGCATATCACGAGGTCAGGAATTCGAGACCATCCTGGCCAACATGGTGAAACCCCGTCTTTATTAAAAATAAAAAATTAGCCAGGCATGGTGGTGTGCACCTGTAGTCCCATCTACTCGAGAAGCGTGGCTGGAGAATTGCTTGAACCCAGAAGGCAGAGGTTATGGTGAGCCGAGATCGTGCCACTGCACTCCAGCCTGGGCAACAGAGCAAGACTCCATCTCAATACAAACAAACAAACAAAAAAGACACATGGTGGAATAAAGTCTGTTTTTTTGCAATAATTTTTGAAATAACCGAAAGTGTATCACTCTAATTTACAGTCATCTCATACCTGAAGCAGTAGTTAGGTTTGTTAATACAACTCCTAGAAAAGGAGGGACTAATTTAAAATATCGCTAGGTCCATTCTGCAGCATCCAACCTAGCAAAATCTTTTCTCTGATTTTTGAAACAAGAGAAGTTCAAAGGTTAAAATGATCAGGAGGAAATAAAAAACACAAAAACTTACCATTTGCATCTTCTGAATAATTGTCTTTGGGATCCACTGTGGTGACATCTAGAAGAATGAGAGCAAGTACTAGTCAATTGTTCATGCCCATTATTTGTCAAGGGGTATGTGTGTGTGTGTGTGTGTGTGTGTGTGTCTGTGTCCGTGTGTAATTAAATGAATATTTATAACATCTGTCAACAGAGAGGCAGGAAGACAGTTATTAAAAATATGAGCCCACAATCCCAGAAATAATTGGTCTGATTCTGTGTAATTAGGTAGAGCTAATTCAAATATTACATTTTTGCACATCAAGATGTTGAAATTCATGAAGAATAGTTTTTTTCCTTTTTTATCACAACTGGAGTGTAATTTCCAAGAACATTTGGTCTTCCTTCTGTATTCATAGCTCCTAGCATGGTGCCTTTTTATTTATCAAAAACAGATCACAAAGTATGTTTTTCATAAATACTTGTTCAATGGAAAAATAAACAGAACAAGTGGCTACTTTACAGCCTTCAGCACACACTGCTGACCTGAAATCAGCAAAAAAAAAAAAAAATAGTTTTGAGTTTTTTGTTTGTTTGTTTGTTTGTTTGTTTTGAGGAAGGGTGTCACTGTTGCCCAGGCTGCAGTGGAGTATAGTGCGGTGTCATCACGGCTCACTGAAGCCTCAAACTGCCCATGTTCAGGAGATCCTCCCATCTCAGCCTCCTGAGTATCTGGGAGTACAGGCAAACAGCAACACACCCGGCTAATTTATGTACTTTTTGTAGAAACAGGGTTTTGCCATGTTGCCCAGGCTGGTTTTGAACTCCTGGGATCAAGCAATCTTCCTGCCTTGTCCTCCCAAAATGCTGGGATTACAAGGATAAGACACCACACCGGTCCAAGAATTCTTTCAGTCCTAGAATCCACAACGGAATCTTACATGTTTGAAGGAGTATGGCTTAGAAAAATTTCTCATCTAAGCAGAAAAAAACAGTCATTCCTTTCCAAATCATGCATGTCCCCAACGTCTTGAGCAAGTACCCACAATTTTCTGGAGGTATAGTGTTTCTAGACATAACAACAACAATGTTACCAAAAGCTAATATCTACTGAGTGCTCGTTATTGTCTCAGGCACTATGTTAAATGCTTCCTATGCATTTTGTTTGTTTGTTTGTTTAATTTCCCAATAACACTGAAGTGAGTTGTATTATGTCTGGCTCCATGTTCTGAATGAGGAAATACAGTTTTAAAAGTGCAGGCAACTTGCCAAGAGTTGTATCAGTGAACAGCAGAGCCAGTATTGAGACAATAGTTGTAGGGGAAGAAAAGAAATTGGACATTTGAAAAGCAGTTAGTAGAAAAAATCCACAGAAATAGATAGAAAGTGATTTATAAAGAGACGATATAATGTCACCATTGTGTACTCTAAGAAAATCTCTTTCAGTATGTTAATTACTCTCAGCAAACGGTCTTTTTTATTAGAGGAGCTCAGCATTTCAGTGCAATTCTTTCTGGGACTAGAAAGAGATGGGCCAAGCCACACTGATAGTCCTCTGAATAAAATCTGAGGTGAGACTTGAATTTATCTGTGATTTTTTTTTTTTTAAAAAGGAAGATGCAAACATGCATACAAAGACAACGTATTTTAAAACAGAAGAAAACAGAGTCACACTGGTGTTTGGATTTATTATTTTTCTAGTAGATGTGTTCTGATCTATATGGATATGACTCTGGTGTGCAATTTTATGCACTCACTGAGATCTTTATTTCATGTATTCTAAAAAAATGAACTTGAAGTATGGGTTTTGGGTAAATCTCACGAATGCAAATGTTAGTTATCATGTCTGCATGTCCAAATATCTTTAAGAGCTGACTTTAATGGGTTTTCAGTGTCTTTTTATTTTCCTTAGGGTGACTTTATTTATTAAAAGATAAATAAAAATGACTATCACTTATTTCCATGCATTGACTGAGGTAAAAAGAATAAAGTAACTATTCCCGGTAATAAAATCCCTAAGTGTATCCTGAGTTCTCTCTCTCTTAATCAAGGTTGGTTGCAAATGTGGACCAGATTAGTTTGATCTCCTTCAAAAGCAGTTCATTGATTATATAATATGACCACTTCCATGTTATATTTTTAGCTTTTCTCAGAAAAACAAACTTCCAAGAAAGAGCATGGAAATCGACTGTAGAATGACATTAAGAGACGTGTTCTCCTTAACACAGTTGCCTTGAGAAGTACATGAAAGACATTTTACTTTTAGACTGGGCGCAGTGACTCACATCTGTAATCCCAGCACTTTGGAAGGCTGAGGCGGGCAGATCACTTGAGGTCAGGAGTGCGAGACCAGCCTGGCCAACTTAGTGAAACCCAGGGTCTACTAAAAATACAAAGATGACCCAGACATGGTGGCGTGTGCCTGTAGTCCCAGCTGCTTGAGAAGCTGAGGCAGGAGAATGGCTTTAACTAGGGAATCGGAGGTTGTGGTGAGTGAAGATCATGCCACTGCACTCCAGCCTGGGCAACAGAGCGAGACTTCATCTCAAAAAAAAAAAAAAGACGCATGGATGAATAAAGTCTGTTTGTTGAAATAATTGAAAGCAAAACTCTATACCCTTCAATTTACAGTCATCTCAAACTCAAAGCAGTGGTTAGGTTTGTTAATAGAACTCCTGGAAAACGAGGGACTAATTTAAAGTATCACTAGGTCCATTCTGCAGCACCCAACCTAGCAAAATCTATTCCCTGATTTTTCAAACCAGAGAAGTTCAAAAGTTAAAATGATCAGGAAGAAATAAAAAACACAAAAACTTACCATTTGCATCTTTTGAATAACTGTCTTTGGGATCCACTGTGGTGACATCTAGAAGAATGAGAGCAAGTACTAGTTAATTTTTCATGCCCATTATTTGTCAAGCTGTGTGTGTGTGTGTGTGTGTGTGTGTGTAATTAAATGAATATTTATAAAACCTGTTACAGAGAGGCAGGAGGACAGTTATTAAAAATATGAGCTCACAATCCCAGAAATAATTGGTCTGATTCTATGTAATTAGGTAGATCTAATTCATATATTATGCTTTTGCACATCAAGATGTTGAAGTTTGTGAAGAATACATTTTTCCTTTTTTATCACAACTGGAGTGTAGTATCCAAGAACATTTGGTTTTCCTTCTGTATGCATAGCTCCTAGCACAGTGCCTGCCACAAAATACGTTTCTGATAAATACTTGTTCAATGGAAAGTAAAGAGAACAAGTGGCTCCTTTACAGCCTTCAGCACACACTGCTGACAGGAAATCAGCAAAAAGAATAATTTTGAATTTTTTTTTTTTTTTTGAGGCATGGTCTCACTCTCAGCCAGGCTGGAGTGGAGTGTAATATGGTGTCATCACGGCTCACTGAAACCTCAACCTCCCCAGGGTCAGGTGATCCTCCCATCTCAGCCTCCTGAGTAGCTGGGAGTACAGGCACTCAGTACCATGAGCAGCTAATGTTTGTATTTTTTGTAGAGACAGGGTTTTGCCATGTTGCCCAGGTTGGTTTCAAACTCCTAGACTCCAGCAATCTTCCTGCCTTGTCCTCCCAAAATGCTGGGATTACAGGGATAAGCCACCACACCGAGAATTCTTTCAGACCTAGAATCCACAACAGAATCTTACATGTTTGAAAGTGTCTAGTTTAGAAAAATTTCTCATCTAAGCAGAAAAAAGCAGTCATTGCTTTTGAAATCATGCATATTCCCAACATCCCCAGCAAGTACCCATGATTTTCTGGAGGTACAGTGCTTCTGGACATAACAACAACAATGTTAACAAAAGCTAATATCTACTGAGTGTTCATTATTGTCTCAGGCACTATGTTAAATGCTTCCCATGCATTCTTTGTTTAATTCCCCAATAACACTGAAGTGAGTTTTATTACGTGGCCCCATGTTCTGAATGAGGAAATAAAGTTTAAAAAGTGCAGGCAACTTGCCGAGAGTCGTATCAGTGAACAGCAGAGCCAGTATTCAGACAGTAGTCGTAGGGGAAGAAAAGAAATTGGACATGTGAAAAGTACTTAGTAGAAATAATCCACAGAAATAGATAGAAAGTAATTTATAAAGAGACAATATAATGCCACCATTGTGTACTCTAAGATTAAAATCTCTTTGAGTATGTTAATTATGCTCAGCAAATGGTCTTTTTTATTATAGGAGCTCAGCATTTCAGTGCAATTCTTTCTGGGACGAGAAAGAGACAGGACAAGTCACATTGCTAGTTCTCTGAGTAAAACCTGAATTTATCTGTGAAGTATTAAAAAAAAAAAAGGAAGAAGCAAACATGCAAATAAAGAACATATTTTAAAACAGAAGAAAACAGAGTCGCATTGGTGTTTGGGTTTATTATTTTTCTAGTAGATGTGTTCTAATCTATATGGATATGACTCTGGTGTGCAGTTTTATGCCCTCACTGAGATCTTTATTTCATGTATTCTAAAAAAATGGACTTGAGGTATGGGTTTTGGGTAAGTCTCATGAATGCAAATGTTAATTATCATGTCTATATGTCCAAATATCTTTAAGGGCTGACTTTAATGGGTTTTCAATGTCTTTTTATTTTTCTTGGGTGACTTTATTTGTTAAAATATAAATGAAAATGACCATCACTTATTTCCATGCCTTAATTGATTGAGGTAAAAACAATAAAGTAACTACTCCCCGTAATAAAATCTCTAAGTGTATCCTGAGTTCTCTTTCTCTCAATCAAGGTTGATTGCAAATGCGGACCAGATTAGTTCGATCTCCTTCAAAAGCAGTTCATTGATTATATAATATGATCACTTCCATGTTATATTTTTAGCTTTTCTCAGAAAAACAAACTTCCAAGAAAGAGCATAGAAATCTGCTATAGAATGACGTTAAGAGAAGTGTCCTCCGTAACGTAGTTGCCTTGAGAAGCGCATGAAAGACAGTTTACTTTTAGACTGGGTGCAGTGATTGACGCCTATAATCCCAGCACTTGGCAGGCCAAGGCAGATGGATCACTTGAGGTCAGGAGTTCGAGACCAGCCTGGCCAAGATGGTGAAACACCATCTCTACTAAAAATACGACAATTAACCAGGTGTGGTGGCAGACGCCTGTAATCCCAGCCAGTCAGGAGGCTGAGGTAAGAGAATCGCTTGAATCTGGGAGGTGGAAGTTGCGGTGAGCCGAGATGTTGCCACAGCACTCCTGCCTAGGCAACAGGAGCTAAACTCTGTCTCAAAAAAAAAAAAAAAGCAGGTAGAAAGACATTTTACTTTTAGAATTTAGTGTAAAGGAAAACACATTATAAAACTGTAACTTGTTGCCTGTATAATATTCACTATCCTGGAACTTACTATACATTTTATTTTGCCCTAATCACTGGAAAAATCAGATCATGTAAGCACAGTGGTAAGACTACCCTCAGGCTTTGCACATTTGCCTCCCCTTTGTGTCTCGGCAAAGGAAATAGAAAATTGGAACCGTTTTTAGATAAACATCATTTTGTCAACAATGACCCCATCGTTTTTAGGTTAAACTTTGTGGGTAGCAAGATTGAGGTGAGTGACTCTGCCTGCTTCGATAGAACATTCCTGAAAGGCGTGTATTTGTTCTTATTTCCAGATTAAGTAAAGTCATCAAGAGAGGGGAGAACTCTTTTTGAGCATTTACCACTTGCTTCGTTGCTAGATGCTTCCATGTATATTGTTTCCTTTAATCCATCTAACAACCCTAAAAACCAGCATGTGAATTTCTTATTTTGGATAATGGAACTGAGGCTGAGAAACCTTTAGTAACCTTTTCAATTCTGTTTTCTCCAAAACCCATACCATTTTAATTCTATAGAAAAGTAGCAGGGCATTTATGCTACCATTAAATGTAACACCAATTAAGAAAGATTTATGCTTGTTTTTCATTAATACTGAAAGGAAAAAATGCAGGATTCCCTTTCAAAGACGTGTTCTGAGAGATGATATGTGTAAACACATACCTGTCTTTATTGGAGGAAAGATAATTTCTTGATCAACTCCATTTTTATTATTCTCATGTCTGACGATACATCTGTGTTCTTTATCCAGTGACTTTTCTGGCACCGTTAACCAGCTAAATTTCATGTATGTGTCGTTAGTCTTCACGGTGTTCCCCTCCTGGGATCCCAGAATCGTGTTGCTGTTCTTTTCTTGCCAATGTATCTTAATAACATCCGGGAAAAATTTCTCAAGAAGACAAAGGTATGTTCCAGCCTTGTGGAGGTTTGTTTCAGCAATGGAAGGAAGAAAAATAGTGGGCTTGGGGGAAACATCTGCATCAAGATGTTTATCTATGGGGAGAAATGGAATATGAATTTAAAAGAATCATGAGAGAAACACACACATCGCACGTTTGGAATGGCCTAGTACATAACAATAAAAAGAGACAGTGCCATTGAGCTAGTGTCCACCAGGGCCTTTCATCCAGGATGGGCTGCACAGTACTTATTATTGTGCTTATTTTACAGATGTTGAAAAGAGGATCAAGAAATTAAATAACTTGCCAAAAGTCACAGCTCTCAAGTGTGAGACGCTGGATGAAAACCTGGCCTTTGTTTGTTCTGCACATGCTGTGACGGAGTGTGATTTTTAACTGCCTCCTACCAAGGCTTCCAAGGTTCATGAGTATATTTATTTTATTTTTTATCTCTTTTGTTTCATCATAGTGAAGCATGTTTTCAAGGTGGATGGCAGGGGAAAGGGGAAAAAGATCAGATAACTTCAATGATCTCTCTACAGATGAGACTCTTTGGTCCTTTTCCCACTTCCGTTTCCCATCCTTTGTAACTTATGTTCTTTGGCCAAATAACACACATTCTCATGTTCCACAATTTTGTGTCCACCCACTCTTCATTTCACTGATTCTGCGATGCACCATATTTATCTGATTAATTATCTTATTTCCCATATGAATAAATATCAGAATTTAAAAATCTTAGTACTTGTCTTATTTCCCATATGAATAAATGTCAGAATTTTTTTTTTTTTCTTTTTTTGAGCTTGCGGCTTGCTCTGTCACCCAGGTAGGAATGCAGCAGCACAATCAGGGCTCACTGCAGCCTCAACTTCCCAAGCTCAAGTGATCTTTCCACCTCAGCCTCCCAAGTAGCTGGGACTACAGGTGTGAACCACCATGCCTGGCTAATACTTGTTTTTTGTAGAGACACATTTCACCATATTGATCAGGCTGGTTTCAAACTCCTGCACTCAAGTGATCTGCCTGCCTCAGCCTCCCAAAGTGTGGGGATTATAGGTGTGAGCCACCATGCCTAACCATTTTGTTCACTTTTATTTTTAACAATACACAGTCACTTGTTTTAGTGAGAATCTACTTCTACATGTACGTACTGTCTATCAAGTTGACCATGTGGCTTCAATGTGTATACCATGAGCAGTCGTCCTAGTTAATATCTAACTTTATATAACATCTCAATTTCACATCTGCACCCTCCAAGTTTTGGGGTGGAGCAGTATTTACAGTTGTACCTCCAGATTATTCACCATCTCTTAAATTTAGAAACAAAATGGCAACATTTCTAAAGCTCTTACTTAAATTTTGTATTGATTATTTTCAGAGATAGTCTTGTGTTAATCTTATCCAGTAATATACTTATCAAAATTTTGTTTTGATTTAGAAAATATTCACCAAAAGCACATTTTATTTTGGAATTTAATTTGAAGTTTAAGCATGACTAAGAAGGCACCAGGGGTGTATTTTTTTATACTGATTTTTATATAAATTTACCCCATTAATTAGAAGGTCTGTGTAAATCAGTGTATCTCTATTTTGACTCTTTATATCTCTCCCAGAGTTTGTGTCTGTTCTATATACTACTTAACTGTTTTAAAGCTCCATTATTCTCTTTGTCTTAGCCTGCTGAATAAAATGTATATGTAATTGCTCTATTAAAAGTCATGGTTCCAGAGCTTCTTATACGCATAAGGTCAAGATATATAACAAAACATTATATGTTTACAAAGGCATATTACTTGAATCTGGAATGTTAATGGGTTATACATTTATTTTTAATCTAATAACTGAAATTATAAATGTTACAATTCTTTCTAATGTGATTTCGAATTGAAACTCCAATGCTTTGACTGATTTGAAGTGAGTTTAATAATTGAACAATTTCTTAAGAAAATAAGCATTAAATTTCTCACTTGCGAAGAAAAGAAAACAATCTTGATAATTTCTGTTTCTGTAACAAAGCTTCTGATTTTCATACAAAATTAATAAACATATACAGTAATATTAATTCTTGAGCATGCTATAAATTTAATTAGGCATAATGTGCTTATTTTAATTTCATACTCTTTGCTTTTGGTGCCAATAGTATTTTACTTGTTACACTTGTGAGACAGTGTATATTTTTCCACTATATAGTTTGTTTCTAGTTTTAAAAGCATGTTATAAAATGTAAGATTAATTTTTCAATTGTACATTATATTTCTATAATTTTAGTCTCTAGTCAGTATATTTTCCAATCTAATTTTCATCCTAGGAACTAGTGTCTCTTCATGGAAATACTTCTAATTCATTGTACTAAAGAAATTAAAAATCAAATGATAAACTTGGACATTTTCTGTGTGGTACCACAGCATTCATTGCCTCTTGTCCCCTTTCTTTAGCTAGATTCTTTAACTTTCATTCTTTTCAGGACAAAATGAATCTGGAACTTCCATAACTTTCTCAATGTAATAGTTAACTAATCATTAAATAACATACTTCGTTATACCTGGTAAGGGCCGATATTCTGGATCATCCTCTCATATGATTTTTAAAAATACTACTATTAAAATGTACATATTAAGAGTGTTTTTGGCCGGGCGCGGTGGCTCAAGCCTGTAATCCCAGCACTTTGGGAGGCCGAGACGGGCGGATCACGAGGTCAGGAGATCGAGACCATCCTGGCTAACACGGTGAAACCCCGTCTCTACTAAAAAATACAAAAAACTAGCCGGGCAAGGTGGCAGGTGCCTGTAGTCCCAGCTACTCGGGAGGCTGAGGCAGGAGAATGGCGTAAACCCGGGAGGCGGAGCTTGCAGTGAGTTGAGATCCGGCCACTGCACTCCAGCCTGGGCGACAGAGCGAGACTTCGTCTCAAAAAAAATAAAAATAAAAAATAAAAAATAAAAAAAAAAATAAAAAATAAAAAATAAAAGAGTGTTTTTTATGGTCAAGCATGGTTAAGTTTTTACATCAATAATAAATAGAATTTATATATTTTATTTATTTAAAGTAATAAAACTGCTGGATTCATCTATGTACATTTATTGGCATAATCAAATAGTATATGTGAGTTAAATTGCCTAAGTTGTTTGTAGTTTATTAAAATGCAGCACTGTAAATTTACCAAATATCAACTACATTTTCTTTAGATGGCATGATATATTAAATCTACATATGGGTATTTATTTAAATGTTCTCTATTTCTTATTTTTTCACTAGATAAATAATTATAGCCACTTTATGTTTAAATATGTATTTCAGATTTATGATGCTTCCAACTATGATTTGATATCTTGACCATTTTTGGTAAGATTTTAACCTTTTTTTTTCCTGAGACGTACAAACAGAACCCTAAACTAACTGGCTATAAATCTTAGGACCAATATGTTGGTGTTAGAAATGATATCAATTAAGATAAAGGATTAAGTAAAGCACATAGAACAACAAAAATAAAAAATAAGCATCTTAATTCAATGTTTTTTTCAAGTGATTAAAAAGTTTGCTAACAAGAAACGAATCGAAAATTTCAATTTTTGTGTGTGTGAGCCAATATTAAGATAACCTTCCATTTGAGCAGTTAGAAGCACAGCTGAATCCTCTGGAGAAATGCTGTTCTTTAAATTTTATGGGCTGAAAGCAACTCTCCATAGTCGATCCCATTCTCTCTTTACATGTGAATCCAGAGAACATTTGTTGGGCACCTATTTTGGGTTGGACAATGTGCCGAGTACTTAATTCACACTATCTTGTGCAATTCTTATACAAGCCGGCTGAATTCATACTGTTATCCCATTTTATGGATTAGAGAACTGAGGCCAGAGAATAGTCAATCAATTTCACTTATCAGAGAGTGGTGGAGCCAGAGTTCCAGGTGGACCTGACTCTAACACCCCGCTCTTTCACAACAAGAGTCAACATCTCTTTGACCATCAGAGATGAATACACGTCCACTTCATAGAGTGTATCACGAACTTCCCTGTCATAATATATTTTGTCTCAGGGCCAAAATTTTTAATGATATAATTTCATACATTATATATGAGCACTTTATAGAGGTCCATATATGCACAAAGCCAAATCCTATTATGATATTTGTGCAATGTTATCTATGTTCTCTTTTAGTATGAGCATTTGTTTTAAAGTCTCTCCTGAGATTTCTACATTAAATCCCCATCCAATTCCTCTTTTTTCTAAACATTATTACATTATTTCAATTTAATCATTTCTTGCCTTCCCTCTATTACCTTGGAAATATTGTATTCTTCTGATACTTACCTGTGACAACAAGTTTTGTTCCACTGCCAAAGAGTTTCTTATAATAATTCCACAGTGATTCAGCCCATATCAAAAACTCTAATTCAGTTTCCCTGAGTTCTTCAAATTCTGGTGGTCTGGGATTCTCAAAAGACCAGGGTTCCAGTCCTGGTTCATTTTGCTCATAACAAGTTCTGTTGCTCCACAAATCAAATAACTTAAAGCTTTTGGTGTTTTATTTCTCTAAAAACAGTGATGTTAGTGGAGATCAGTTCAACATCGCTACCAGCACTGAAGTGAGACCAAAATGAAACAAGATATAAAAAAGCAATTTGAATAAAATACTATAGGTGCCAGTGTGGTGGCTCGTGCCTGTAATCCCAGCACTTCGGGAGGCTGAAGTGGGAGGATTGCTTGAGCTGAGAACTTCGAGGCCAGCCTGGGCAACATAGTACCTAGTGAGACCTCACCTTTACTAAAAATAAAATAAGCATTGGCTGAGCATGATGTGCATGCCTATAGGCCCAGCTACTCAAGAGGCTGAGGCAGGAGGGTCACTTGAGCCTAGGAGTTTGAGGCTGCAGTGAGCCTTGATCACACCACTGCACACCCGCCTAGGGAACAGGGGAAGAGCCTGTCTCAAAAAAAAAAAAAAATGCTATGGAAATATAAGAGGTTATGATGATGATGTCATCATCATTGTTATGATTAGCAGTCTGTTTGCTATGATTGTGTGCCTTTACACGATATTTTAACCCTATAGGACCAAGCATTGTCTTTACTAAAAAAAAAAAATTCAGCATTTTGGAGTGGCGGTTAAATCCATAGCAATTAAGCAGGAAGAATCACTTCTTTCTCAGTTCCTCTGTTTGCATTCCACTTTGCTTTGACACGCCTGGGATTCTGAAAGCCATCGTCCCCATCATCACAAGAAACATGCCTTCCACACGCCCAATCTTTAACAGGTTATCATTTGCCTTATCTGCCGTGTTAAGAAAATCAAAGGGAACATTGACTGAAGTCTAATATACTCAGTCAGTGTATGGAAATTCTTCACTTTTGTTTTTCAGAACAGGTGAGGCTTTTTCTAATCAGCAGCACGGCTTATTTGCCTTCCAAGTTTCACCAGAAACTTCAGCCTCAAACTGACTTCTGTCTAGTTCATGCCAAAGTCCAGCTTGAAACACCTGGCTTGACCCTTCAAGGCAGAATGGCTAGAGAAATGGCAGGAGGCCTGGTCCTCAAATCCATCTTTCTGTCATCACTTTAGATCACTACATGTTATCTGCCTGACCATGTCTGCTGAGCATCACCATCTGTGCATTTCATTAAATGTCAGGATGCCCGTAGCACTGACGCAGTGGCAATATGCAATGGGTTTGTTTCATGACCATTCCTTTCATTTTCCAAAATGGAAGTTGAAGGTAATGCCCACTCTTCCATTTCCTTCTAAAGAACTCATGCATTGAAGTCCTTTTCTAATTTAGTAACAGAAAAAAAATATGATGTTTGAAAATTTGGTGTGCTTCTTCTTATCAGTTAATAAGAAGTATGTATTCCCCTACCTTTTTCTCCTTCCTTTGAGCATAAAATGTTAACCTGTGCTCCTTGCTAGGTAATCACAGGCCTTTTTCCTTCTTTCCTTGGAGCTTTAGATCATCTGTATTTATTTCATGGTCTGACTGTGCTTGTGTATTTTAACTTAGGTCTTCTCAAATAGATTTTGGAACAGGTAGCTTAAATAAATAACCAATAGTTTATACATTTGGCATGTTTCTCTTTTGTCCCCAGGAGTCGATGGTTTTGTAAGGTCAAGCGCAAAGAAGACACTAGGAATGGAGAACACGTTTGCAAATCCTAGCTCTGTGATAGGGACACCTACGTACTAAATTTAGATAGACGGGAAGTGCCGGAACATAAAATGAGGCTTTCTTTCCCAAAATTTTCTCTCACAACATGGCGGGGGGTGGGGGGTGCCTTATGTATGCTACAGTCTTTGTGTAACGTCTCATATTTAAAAATGTTCTTCTAATACTCTGCTTTGATCCAGAGGGACTAACTGGACGAGATATCAACATGAAATGAACTCAGTGAGTGCTAGCTTTGGCAATGGTAAAAGGAAATAAAAGCAAAGAAATGTATCATGGATTTGGTCATTATTACTTGGGGCGAAGGTCCCTGTTGTTTTTACTTACGTCATACAAATGTAGAATAGCAGAATAAATCGGAAAAAATAATTTCCTTTCATTTCGTGAGTGGATAATTATTTCTTAGAATAAAATATTCAAGGACACCATCGTAAGGGGATTCCACAGTGGAGACTGAGACCTCAGATGCCTGAGAAAGTTGCTCTAAAGTAGTTGCTTTAGATGCATGTGAAACATCAAAACAAAATAATTTATGAAATATAAAGGCAACAAAGCCAGTATTTCTCAACTGTAGGTATGATCCAGTTAAGAAATTAAATGTTATAAGTAAACATTTGACTGTTTTTCCTGTATCCCCATAAATTTACATATTCAAGTTGGGGGAGGGGAAAATACATATTTTCTTAAACTTGTATAAATTTTCTCTGTAAAATGAAAAATCACCTTGTATTCAGGCACATCATATTTGAGATAATATGTAAAACATTCTAATTACTTTTAGAAGCAGGTACAATTAGTCTTTTAGAAATGGAAAGCATTTTACAAGTAGTGATATTTGTTCTGAAGTGAGCTGTTGAATAGATGAGGATTGATACATCTGTCTGTATTCCTGAGTGTATAAGGACCTCTCATGGGTAGTAACTTGAATTCTGGAGGAGGAATTCATATTCTATCACCTACCAAGTGCCACACATTCTGGTGGGTAATTTCCATATTTAATTTCATGTAATATATACAACATTCCCTCAAGATAAATAATCTCCATTACCTTCATTGTATAGATCAACTTGAAATTGGAACTTTCAACTTTGCTCTGTTATTGGAAAATATTAAGGACATATGAAAAGGATGTTTATGAAGTAGTGTGAACTGGAAAAGCCAGATCTATTGTGTGTCTAGTATAATTCCAACTTTGTAAAACAAACAAACAAAAAGCATAGAAAAAATGTTTAAATAAAAGTATAACAAAATAATAATGTGATGAGGGTCAATATAATATTTTAATGTTTTGTTTATTTTTGTGTGTTTTCCAATTTTTCTATAATGAACTAGCATTTTTATAATTTGAATACTTGGTGAATCAAAATACACTTCCTAAAGGGCAGTTACACAGAAAGCGGCAGCCCCAGGAGTCATCGAGAAATAAAGTCCATACCTTTTCCTGCACCTCACTTTCCTGAAAAATCACTTCTCAGAAAACTACAAATTATGACTTTGATTGCTACAATTCACATTAAATCAACTGGATGAAAGAGAATCAGAAGGTCACTTTTTAACTTATAAGTTAATTTCATCATACGAGCTCAACCACTAAGGAAACAAAAATATATAATTGCTTTTACTTTTCTCAATGCTGTATCAACTTTGTGAAAATTCTCTGAAAACTTTCATTTCAGTGGATGTAATAGACTAAGAGTATCTTTGTAAGATGTTTCCTCTCAGCCAGGCATAATTACATCTGAAGCTAACACATAATACATAAACTTATTGGACTGATTTAAAAAAATCAATAAATGCAGCTTATGTCACTTTTGAGTATGGTCACACTGTGAAATATTTCGACATTTGATATTAATCATTCTTCCGTCAAATTATCAAATATTTCACCTTCTGGTGACCAAATGAGGAGGGTAGCTGATTTTTTTTTTTAACTTTTTTCCATTGGTTATTTTTAGAATTGAAGAAATAAAATCTCTGAACTAAACTTGTTCACAAAACTTTCAACAGAGGGATACCAGTGGAACATAAGGCCTCTACCCTTTAGAGATTTGCAGTTGGTCTAAGCTCCTTAGTAATGTCTCCCATGCTAGGGCAGAAAAAGTTCTGACTCCTAAGGCATGAACCAAGTCACCTGACCTCTCTGGAGATTTCACCATGATTAGTGACCAAACCAGGAGGGAATCCTAGAATTCTGAGCCAACTCCTGCATGCCTGCCTCGCATCCCTTCTCTACATTGCAAAATTTAAAGAAAACTTACCTGTAATGATGAGCTTTGTTTAGGGGCCAAACAGCTTGATTTTTTTGCCAAACTGTTGCCCACCACCTGAGAAGCCTTTACAAGAATTTCCCTTTGTGTTTGTCTTAAAATTGTGCCAGCATTTTTTTTCAATATTTACATAAAGACATAAAAATTGGCTGACATTAAGTCAAGACAAAGGTCAAACAAAATCATAATAGCTCTGAATGCAATCAGGAATTTAAGAACTGACCTCACCCTGCCCTGGGCACTTTAGGTTATGTACATTCTCTCCTTGTATCACATATGTTAGAGAGTCTGATTTTAACTTTTCTCATGATTTTACCTGAATCTTCTAAATATTCCCTAAAGAGTTTTCATGTATACAATTTGTCTTAAGTGTAATTTAGAGTTAATATTTCCTTAATTTTCAAAGACAGACAATAATAGGATTCTTATGTTTGACATTCAGTAAATAGATATTCAATATGATTTATAGATATTTTGTGATTCATATATACGGAGGGATGGGTATCTAGATTGATTCTAAAGTAACTTCTTTTGGGTCAGGCACGGTGGCTCACACTTGCAATCCTACCACTTTGGAAGGCTGAAGCAGGTGGATTACTTGAGCTCAGGAGTTCAAAACCAGCCTGGCCAACATGGTGAAACTTCATCTCTACTAAAAATACGAAAAAAAAAACAGCCAGGCATGGTGGCAGGTGCCTGTAATCCTAGCTACTCAGGAGGCTGAAGCAGAAGAATCTCTTGAACCCCGGAAGTGGAGGTAGCAGTGAGTGGAGATCGTGCCACTGCACTCCAGCCGGGCAACAGCGCTAGACCATTCACAGGATCAAGTTACAGAAGAGAAAATATTCAAAGTATAAAAATATGACTTAATATTGCTAAATATCACATAAGGGTCCAGACCAGGCACTTGGAAACAGATAGCCTTAGCTAGATCCCAATCGTTGCCACAGTGACTGATCATGTGACTTTAAGAAAGTAACTGCTCTTCTCTAGTCCTCGGTTTCCTCATCTGTGAAATGGGACAAAGAAGACCTCCTGCATAGGTCTGACGAGGAAGGAGATAAAGCACTGAAACTATTTAGCATGGTGTCTGGCTCTCAATAAACTGTACTAATATTAATTTTCTCCTTAAAGTAACAATATCGAGTCATTTTATCAAATCTTTCCACCAAACACAATACATAGAACTTATAAGAAATAACTGCTACATAAATTAAGAAAGAAAATGAGCTCATGAATCCAAGACCTTCTGCTTCTTGGGCAGCCACAGGCCAAAAAACACAGACAGGGCCCAACCAAGCCAGAATCTAGAATACTTGTCTACCAGACTGGCAGGTTTTGAGTGTTGAGACTGTGCTTCTTTGCCCTTTAATCTCCAGCATTCAGAACAAAAACTGTTTTCAGTAACTATTTGCTGAGAGGATGAATGAAGAAATGAAGATGTAAAATCAGAAAGACTCTTTCCATTGACCTTGGAGCTGTCATGGCTGGTTGAACTTACAAATTCTATTAAACTGGGCCATTTCCAGGTGATATAATAAGAGTCCCAGCAGCATAAATTTTGACTGACTTCAGCCTCCCTCAAAGAAACTAGAGCACTAAAAAGTGGGATTTATCTATGTTCTATAGTAATTTACTATACTAAGTAATTTTTTCTGTACTGTTTCTCAGGATGAGATCAAAATCAATTACATGGATTTGGCAGGCTAGCAGAAGAAGGAAGAACTATGTTGTATCTCAAAATACAGAGAAGAAGTAATTAATAAAATTCCATTTTTATGTCTCTCGCTTAAAGGACCTACAAAAAAGTAACTTGGATCAAGGACTTACAGCAATTGTTTACAGACATGGTCCTCAAAACATTTTAATTTCTCTCCAGAGTCTACCATGTCTGTGTGTGTGTGTATTAGGTGTGTGTGTGTTAGTGTATGTGTATTCTAAAAGTAGAATTTCAATCCACTTACAGACAGGGAAGGGAAGACATCATGTACAAAATCGTTTTGTTTCCATATCCAGCTAACCTGAAAAATTGCTGTTCGTATACTGAGGCCAGGGATGTGACAAATTCAGATAAGGTTGACCATTTTTTTCTAAAAAATATCTATCCATTTTTCTTTACTGGAATAAAAACAGGAAAAAAAAAGTTACTTACCAGGTGAAGTTACTATGAGCCTAGTCCCTTTTGCAAATTTCTTGATCCACCAAGTGCTATCACACTGGTCTGAGCTTCTACAAAAATCTCAGCCTTCTGATCCTCATGACATGACTAGCAATCCAACAACTTTGAACTAGCAATTTGATCTTCTGGCTTTTTTGGAAGTCCTTGAATATAGGTTTTGTGACATGTGATAGTTTGTAATTTTTCCTCATAAATTGCCTGTTTTCTTCTAAGGCAGTAATTCTTGAAAAGCACCAACAGAAAAGGGAAATGGAAAAAAAAAGCAGGAAGAGAAAACAGCAGGCTCAATGGGTCAACCCACTGCTTTTCTAAATTACCAGGAAAAGTATTCAGAGAACAGTTTTTTTTTTTTTTTTAATTTCCAGGTGTTCAATTGTGTTGAAACTGCTTTGAGATTACATCAAAGGAAAAGCCCTTCTGTTTCCACAAACACCAGGGCAATTTGGGAAGATAATTCTGAAAGGAGGAAACTCTTCAGTAACTGAAAATGCAAATGTGTCAGTGCAGATATACTTGAGAAATTTGGACCAAGGTCTTCACTTTCAAAAAGCTGCTTTTATCATTTGGCAACACGATGCTTTACCAAAGCAATGTCAAAAGAAAAAATGTGTTTTGCAATGACTTCTTATTTCTCCCGGAATAACAGAAGAAATTTGTGGAATTATGTCTCCCATGAAATAATAGATTAATTATACTGACACATGACCAAAAAAAAAACAACAATCGAACTATCTGATATGTTGAAAAATCTGCCATCTTAAGCCAGAGTCTGCTGTGTGATCTCCTGAGTACAGATGTAGTGTTCAGTTGCAAGGACTGAGGAGGACAGGTCTGACGACCTCCATGTCCCCTCCAGCTCCACCCTGCTCCAGCCTGAGTCCCCTGAGTCCTCATTCAGGAAGGTATAAATGAGGTCACAGAGGGCACCTGTCCATACACGGCAGCTCACAGCCCCAAGCCAATGGGGAGGACAATGGGGCTGGGTGAAAATTATGTTTGGAAAGGGTTTCTTTCTAATAGAAAATTCAAAATTATTACGTGGCGCTGTCGATGACCCTTTACACCTGTGATAGACGGAATGATGGCCACTCAGTCTCTTTTGTCCTCTGGCCTTCCTTATTCCAGGACCATGAGGGAGAGCATCAGGAGTCTTAGCAGCTGTCAATATTCAAGAGGCATGGAGGATTGAAGTAATAAAATGTGAAAAAGTAATGAATTATAAAATCTTTTATTAAATTTACCAAAAAAATACAAGAACAATATGAAGAACACAGTATTTAGTTTCCCTAAGGACATAAAATAAAACCTAAATAAATGGAGAAACATACATTGATGAATAAAAAGCTTCTATCATAATGAGGCCAATACACCCTAAATTCATCTATAAATTTCCATCAATTCCAGTCAGAATTACTATGAAATGTTGTTGTTGTTCTAGGGTGTGAGGTTTAATGTTGGGCCAGATAAGCTGATTTCAAATTCTACATGGATAAATAAATATGAGATGATTGAAAAAGTATTTTCTGGAAAATGGTACAGTGAATAGATATTTGGCATTGTACATCTTAATAAGTATCACAAAGCTACTGAGATAATATGATAATAATACAAGAATAATGAAACAGACAAACAAAACAGAAATTCTCCAGAAAATGTGTCAAATATGCATGTTTATTTTAAAAACTCTGCAGCATTTTTAAATTGTAAGGAAATGATGTATTGTTCAGAAATGGGCATTAGGAAAATAATTACCTGAGAAAATAAAAATATCACTCTACCTCACCCCGGATAACACAGTGTCCAAATAGATTGAAACTAAAATTACAAAGCTACACGTGGCCAGAAGGAACATGTAGGAGAATAATTGCATCCATTGAGTAAAAGGGCATGGGATGGAAATGGGGTAGGAGAAACTTAACACATTAATTTTTAAGAAGTAAGAATGTGATCAATTTTCTATTTTATAGTATTTTCAAATAAATGTTTTTGAAAGAAGAATAGACAATGAGGACTTGCTAAAAAATTTAGAGAAGAAAGTGACATGATCACATTTGCTCTTTAGGAAGATATATGCATGAGCAGAAAGCAAGGGGTGCTGTCCGGGACAGCAATTTGTGTGAAGCAGATGGTTTTATAGTTGGTCGCCATAAGCCAATAAGAGGCAAAAAGGACCTGCGTTGTTACAGTGATGGTGGAGATGGACAGAGTGGCTGGAACAGTAAACATCAACAAGTTTCCTTGAGTTTTAAAAATATTCTTATGAAATAAATTATTATCTCAGGAAGCTGGGAATGAAGAAAAAGACACTTTAAAATTGGAAAACCCAGGTTCAGATCCCAGTTCTTCCACTCCTGATGATGTGCTCTTGGGCACAGACACATCTCAGAGCCTTGGTTTCCTTACCTTTTAAATGGAGAGGATTAGACCTATTTCCCAGGACTTCTGTATGACATTTATAATAGAGCCGGGGACACAGGAGGTGCTATAAACTGACTAATTTTCTCTTATCATTTATGCAATAATTCAGACAGAGAGACTTCACTTTATAAGGTAGAATAGAAACATCTGATTTCTGTGTCTTTTTATCTGAAAATTATAAGTTATTATTACTTCGGACTGTCAGCTACCCTTGCACCTGTCATAGATGGGATGATGCCCACTCAGTCCCTTCTTGTCCTCTGCTTTTCCTTATTCCAGGACCATGTGGGGAAGTATCAGAAGTCTTAGAAGCTGTCTACATTTCAAGAGCCATGAAAGATTTAAATAATAAAATGTAAACAAGTAAGTAATTATTTATAACATCTTTTATTAAATTTACCAAAGAAAAACGAACTATGTGAAGACCATAATGTTCAGTTCTACTAAAAGCATAAAATGAAACCTAAATGAAGGTGTATAAAGATAAGCAATTTTGCTTCTCACTCTACATTTTGGAACACACACAGCACCCCTCCCACGTTTGTCCTGTCTTGACATAATCAACTGAGGCAACTTAAATCCTGATTCCAAGAAGATGGGTTATGAATGAACAAATACATAAATAACAAGTCAGTCAAGTGAGGTAAAGCACAGCTGGCGCTGCGTTGCTTGAAGTTTTGCATCACTTTTTCAAGTTTGATGATAATAACTTTCATAGAGAACAGCTTCAACCAAATTTGTTTGGCCATCAAAAGATACGAAGATATATCTCACCTTTCATCAGACTATCTAAGCTAGTCTTTCCCACAATTTAATTCTTCTAGTAATACTCCAAAGGAGATACTATCAACCACATTTCACAGATGAGAGAATTGGAATATTAAAAAGGTTAAACTTTTCAAGGTCATTTGACAAGTAAGTAATGCAACCTGGATTTCAACTGAAGTCTAATAAATTCCAAACTCCTGGCTAACACCCACTTTATATATATATATATATATACACACACACACACACACACACACACACACACATAAATGATGTATATAATATGTATGCTTATATCATATGTATATATAATATATAATATATATACCACATATATGATATATATCATATGCATACATATAATACACATATATATCATATGTACACACATATCATATATAATATATGATATAATGTATAATTATATATTTAATAATAAATGTATAATATAATTATAAATATTATATATTATTAATATAATATTGTAAATATAATAACACATCGTATGTATATATCATATAATGTATCTAATATATACATATATCATATGTATATAATATATGTGTCAGATGTATATATTATTTTATTTTTTTTAATTATACTTTAAGTTCTAGGGTACAGGTGCACAATGTGCAGGTTTGTTACATATGTATACATGTGCCATGCTGGTGTGCTGCACCCATTAACTCGTCATTTACATTAGGTATCTCTCCCAATGCTATCCCTCCCCCTTCCCCCTTCCCCAAAATAGGCCCTGGTGTGTGATATTCCCCTTCCTATGTCCAAGTGATCTCATTGTTCAATTCCCACCTATGAGTGAGAACATGCGGTGTTTGGTTTTCTATTCTTGTGACAGTTTGCTGAGAATAATGGTTTCTAGCTGCATCCATGTCCCTACAAAGGACACCAACTCATCCTTTTTTATGGCTGCGTAGTATTCCATTTGACAAAGCATTACTGGGTCAAATGGTATTTCTAGTTCTAGATCCTTGAGGGACTGCCACACTGTCTTTCACAATGGTTGAACTAGTTTGCAGTCTCAGCAACAGTGTAAAAGTGTTTCTATTTCTCCACATCCTCTCCAGCACCTGTTGTTTCCTGACTTTTTAATGATTGCCATTCTAACTGCCGTGAGATGGTATCTCATTGTGGTTTTGATTTGCATTTCTCTGATGGCCAGTGATGATGAGCATTTTTTCATGTGACTGTTGGCTATATAAATGTCTTCTTTTGAGAAGTGTCTGTTCATATCCTTTGCCTACCTTTTGATGGGGTTGTTTGTTTTTTTCTTGTAAATTTGTTTGAGTTCTTTGTAGATTCTGGATATTAGCCTTTTGTCAGATGAGTAGATTGCAAAAATTTTCTCCCATTCTGTAGGTTGCCTGTTCACTCTGATGGTAGTTTCTTTTGCTGTGCAGAAGCTCTTTAGTTTAATTAGATTCCATCTGTCAAGTTTGCCTTTTATTGCCATTGCTTTTGGTGCTTTACACATGAAGTCTTTGCCCATGCCTATGTCCTGAATGGTATTGCGTAGACTTTCTTCTAGGGTTTTTATGGTTTTAGGTCTAACATTTAAGTCTCTAATCCATCTTGAATGAATTTTCATATGAGGAGTAAGGAAAGGATCCAGTTTCAGCTTTCTACTTATGGCTAGCCAATTTTCCCAGCACCATTTATTAAATAGTGAATCCTTTCCCCATTTCTTGTTTTTGTCAGGTTTGTTAAAGATCAGATGGCTGTAGATGTGTGGTATTATTTCTGAGGACTCTGTTCTGTTCCATTGGTCTATATCTCTGTTTTGGTGCCAATACCATGTTGTTTTGGTTACTGTGGCCTTGTAGTATAGTTTGAAGTCAGGTAGCGTGATGCCTCCAGCTTTGTTCTTTTGGCTTAGGATTGTCTTGGCAATGTCAGCTCTTTTTTGGTTCCATATGTACTTGAAAGCAGTTTTTTTCCAATTCTGTGAAAAAAGTCTTTGGTAGCTTAATGGGGATGGCTGAATCTATAAATTTCCTTGGGCAGTATGGCCATTTTCATGATATTGGTTCTTCCTATCCATGAGCATGGTATGTTCCTCCATTTGTTTGTGTCCTTTTTTATTTCACTGAGCAGTGGTTTGTAGTTCTCCTTGAAGAGGTCCTTTACGTCCCTTGTAAGTTGGATTCCTAGGTATTTTATTCTCTTTGAAGCAAATGTGAATGAGAGTTCATTCATGATTTGGCTCTCTGTCTGTTATTGGTGTATAGGGATGCTTGTGATTTTTGCACATTGATTTTGTATTCTGAGACTTTGCTGAAGTTGCTTAAAGTATAAGAGACCTTGCTGAATTTGCTTAAAGTATAAGCTATAAAGTATAAGAGACCATGAAGATAATTTCAGAAAGATTTCAGAAACTCAAGTGTCACTCTCAGATACCAGAAAGCAAACAGCCTGTTGAATTGTATTATTTTAGTTAATTATGGTGGACCTCAAAAAGCAGTAGAAATTTCCTCTCTCGCTCTTAATAGTTGATGGCCTTTTATTAAAAGACTAAATTTTAAGGTCATAATAGATATTATTGATCCATTAAATGATAGCAAATACCTTTTGAGTGTCAAACATTATACGTATTTACTCTTTTCTTGCTAGAAGGAAGTAGGTGTTACTTCTTCCCTTTTTTCAGATGAAATTGAAGCTTACAGAGGTTACATAACTCCTCAAGATCATCTAGCTAATAAAGACCACACCAAGAATTTGAATCAAACAGTCCAGTCCCCAGAGCCTGTGCCATAAGGGAACTGCTTGGCTGTTTATAATTCAGGGATTAGTTTATGTCTTCATGAAGCAGCTGCATTTTAATACAAAATATGATGTTCTATTTCCTAATGGTTTTCAACTCTCAGCTTCATGCTTTAAAAGTAGTGTTTTGAATGCATTTAGTCATTTTTACTAACATGTAGCACCCCTTCCTCGCCATTTGAGGTATATCATACGTGTTATATTCCCCAGTATTAGACCCCAATAACTGGCGTCTATTAACAGTAAAGTCTTAGTATAACGAATGGAAAGGGTCCCAAACGCAAGGCAGGTTCCAGTTGCACGCCTTCTGTGCTTGACAGTTTTAGGCAAGAGACTCCTACTTGCAGGGTTGTCATTTCCCCCGCCTCAAAATCAGAGGAGTGGGTGATCTTTTTGGTCTCTTCCAGTTTCAATTGTGATTGTGAATTGAATTGATACACTGGTTATTGAAACAATAGATGTGGTGAAATGAAAAATTGAAGTTTCCTGTTTTTATTTTGATCCAATAATAAGGCTGGTTGTTTGCTTCCTCTTGACTCAACACTGTTCTAGGAAAAATCTATTCTACATAGATTCCTTAACAAAAACATTGATTCCTAAAGGTCTTCTGAATGTTTGGATAGCCTACGGCTTTGCAACACAGCCTGGCCACTACATGAGGCCCATGACTCCAATAAACTTATGTCAGGCCAGTGTAAATGCAATGTTTAAAAATCCCACCTAAGAAGGATGGGAACACTGAGATTTGAGTAGGTAACATGCAGGTGTGTGCACACGTCCCCAAGAATACACACACACATACATGGACACAACTGTAATCGATACAAAACACTGAACTGTGCTGATTCTTACAGGTACTTGGTTCTGGCCCAGTCTGGAAAAGAAAAAAGACCCTAAGTCAATCTACACATGCATACAAAATAGAATTCCCACCATGCTTTGATGTTATCTATTTATAATTTTCAATGTTTTAATGTTTTGTGGTCTTAAAAAATACAGGAATTATTATCAATGTACCTAATGTGCCTTGACTCTGAAAGACATGGTAAATGCCTGTGGTTTGGAAAATGTTTGGGTTAAAAGACAAGTTCTCCTCTTCTCATTTTTATATCACAGAGCTGTGCAGTGGCTTGGATCAATGCCCGAATCCAGTGTTCCTGAGTGCAGAGCATCTTTGCTCTGAGTGAGCTTTGACCACCCTGGAGAAGAAGGCTGCTGCAGGGGCGGGACAAAGCCAAGACCAATGGCCAGCAGCCAAGGCCAGCCAGATGGTTCTGTGCTGGCAGCCGGCGTACGTGGATTTTACCTGAAGGAAAATGTCACGTTTTCCACAGACAACTGAAGAAAAAGAGCTCTTTGGATTACCCTAATTGTGATTTACTCATTGGAACCACTGTTTGTGATGGACGGGTAATTCATTGTCCAAAATTAAGTCTCAAAGCATAAACATGAGGCTTCAATGAGTTATCCTGAGATCAGTGCTTGATATTCTGTCATATTTCTCAGTGCCTCGTACATTATGACCATTAATCCTTGCCAGTTATGTATAGTTTTACACGTTTGTTTTTTTATTTTACTTTTTTCTCTCCTTCGTTCCCTACTCCTGTTCCCCCATAGATGCCCAATCTAAATGTATTTGATATCTGTCCTTAGAGCCTCCATATCTGTGAAGACTAGAGTCATGTACTTCCTCACATTTCAGTAATGATGGACCACATGTACCACACTCCTGTGAGATGACAGTGGTGTAGAAACATTCCTGTCACCTAGTGACATCGTAGCCATCATAATGTCACAACACATGACTCTCATTTGTGGTGATGCTGGTGTAAACAAACCTACTGTACTGCCAGTTGCATAAAAGTCTAGCACATCCAGTTATGCACAGTATATAATACTTGATAATAAATGACCATGTTACTGGTTTATGTAATTACTACATTATACTTTTTATCATTATTTTAGAGTGTACAATATCTACTTGTAAAAAAAAAAAGTTAACTGTGAAACAGCCTCAGGCAGGAGCTTCAAGAGAAATTCCAGAAGAAGGTATTGTTGTTCTGGGAGATGACAGCCCCATGGGTGTTATGCCCCTGATGACCCTCCATGGGGACAAGATGTGGAGCTGGACTACAGTGATATTGAAGATCTAGACCCTGTAGGCCTAGACTAATGTGTGGCTGTGTCTTAGTTTTTAGCAAAAGTGTTTTAAAAGTAAAAGTGTTAAAAATAGAAAACAGTTTATAGAATAAGGATATAAAGATAATATTTTGTGCAACTGTACAGTGTGTTTGTGTTTTAACCTAAGTGTTATTACAAGTCAAAAAGTTAAAAAATAAAAGTCACAAAGGTAAAAACGTTACAGTAAGGCAAAGTTAATTTATTAGTGAAGAAAGAAATGCATGTTTTGATGAATTTAATGTAGCCTAAGTGTGCAGTGTTTATAGTCTATAGGAGTGGACAGCAATGTCCTAGGTCTTCACATCCTCTCACCACTCACTCATTCACTCGCTCACCTGCAAGCTCTGTTCAGAGTAAGTTCCCTACTTACGATGTTTTCGTACTTACACTTGTATGTCCTATTTTTTTCCTGTGGGTTGTCTATGTCTAGATACCTTTAGATACACAATACTTACCAATGTGTTACAGTTGCCTACAGCACTCAGTACAGTAACATGCTACACAGCTTTGTAGCCTAGAAGCAACAGGCTACACCATATAGCCTCTGTGTGTAGTAGACTGTGCCATCTGGGCTTATGTAAGTGCATTCTACAATGTACACACAAGGATGAAATCACCTAAGGACGCATTTCTCAGAATGCTTCCTCGTTGTCAAGCAATGCATGACTGTATATAGAATTGTTCATGAATACTGTGTTTTTTGTCTGTGTACTGGCATGCCATTTCTACCTGTCCACGTCTGCACACCAGCTCATGCCCCTCGTTCATGCTCCTCTCTGCTGCTCATCGCTCCACAGCTGGCAGCCCTGCATTCCATCCATCCATTCCCCCAAACACAGGCATGTTGCTATCAGCAGGGAGCTCTGACGGTTCCCTCACAGGGTCCTCTTCTTCCCCGGTAGGCCTTTCCCTGGGAATGTCCTCCCAGCATTGCTGGTCGGGGGAACACACACTCACATCTTCAAGAAATGCTACCAGGGCCATGGTGTTATCAGAAACGCTAATTTTATTTATTTATTTATTTATTTATTTATTTATTTATTTATTGCCAATCTGATAGCTATCAAGCTGTCCTGTCTCTACTGCAAATACAAAATTAGGGATTTAATAGAAACCCCGTCTCTAGTAAAAGTACAAAAATTAGCTGGGCATGGTGGGGCACACCTGTAATCCCAGCTACGTGGTGTCTGAGGCAGGAGAATCGCTTGAACCCAAGGAGGCAGAAGCTGCAGTGAGCCAAGATCGCACCACTGCCTTCCAGCCTGGCAAACAGAGAGAGAACCTGTCTCAGAAAAAAAAAAAAAGGCACAGATCTGATTATTAGGAAGCTGAGGTCCTTTTTTATACTTAGTATTCACTGAAGTGTGAATTACCTTTCACGTCCTCTAAGCATACCAACAAGGAGGCTGGAGTTAGAACTTATGTTAGAGCCCGTCTGCCTGGGACACAGCCTGGCCCTGCCATTTATTGACCGTGTGAACATGAACAAGCTTCCTCATGTAACTCTATCTTAGCTTCCCCGCCTTAATAAGTAAAAAGATCAACCACCTCATAGATTTGTAAAGATTAAATAAAATAATACACACAGTGTATAGCAAGTGACAGTCAATGAATGTTATTATATTATAATATATTATATTGCCATATTATAAATAAATGTAAATGATATAAACAAATTATAATAATAGTAATTATTATTCATTTCTTGACTTGAATAAGTTCATTATGGTTTTTAGACATTTATTCTTTGTGAATTTGGGGTGGAACAAATATTTTAGGCAAATCTGTCTGCCAACTAACTATCTCAAACATCTATTCATTAAATATAAATTCTTAATTTTGGAGTCAAACTCTTTTTTTCTTGCCATATACTTTGGGTGTTTTGGAGTGCTGTTTAAGAAAACTTTCCCCTCTCCAATATCACAGAAGTAGTTTGCATTTTCTTCTCACAGTCAGTTTCAAATTTTATTCCATGCTGATCCTGAGGTTAGGGTTTCTGGACTTCCATGAACTAATTTTTCAATCAGCCTCTTGTTCATTGACTCAGCACATGAGTGTACAAGATCAGGAGTGAATACAGCATGCAGAGAAGGTTGGAGACAGCGTGCCACTTGGTGGGGAAAATGAAGGGCTAGGGAGTATCGTATTTACTCTAAATGTGGAAAGGATGTAGAAGGGTGAGAGGACAGTAACATATTGTTTTAAATCTAATGTATAAAAATGTTTACTTTAAAAGGAGTCACTGGAGAAAACAGAAAACACACAATCACTTGTCATTTTTTCACCCACCTACCATACATGGAACATTTTATCTTTGGCTGCAGAAATACACAGACACACATATTAAGTGAGTGTCATGCCTATTTGTATTATTACTCAATAGAAAAAATGGTCAAAGGACATGAACAAATATGGTACAGAATAATATAAAATAGACCTGAAACTTAAAAAGGTGTTTATCTTCACTCACAGGAAGAAAAAAGCAAATTAAAAACACAATGTGATACTATTTTCACCTGTCAAATTAGCAAAGCCCCAACATTAAGCAGTACACTCTCAGCTTCCACACACATTGTGGGAGAAGGGGTTAGGGCTATTTCTATGGAGGGCAAGTTGGCAGTACCTATCAGAATTACCAGTGTACATGTTCAAATGACATAAAACACTATTATTCGTTTCAGCATTCTTTATAATAGCAAAAGATTGGAACTAAACCACGACACTGATTAAAACTATGTTCCCCAGTGAAAAATACCTGTATTTAGCTGGGTATGGTGGCTCACGCTTATAAATCCAGGCCTTTGGGAAGCTGAGGCGGGCAGATTGCTTAAGGTTAGAAGTTCAAGACCAGCCTGGCCAATCTGGTGAAACCCCGTCTCTACTAAAAACACAAAAATTAGTTGGGCATGTTGATGGGAGCTTGTAATCGCAGCTAATGGGGAGACTGAGTCAGGAGAATCTCTTGAACTCGGGAGGCAGAGGTTACAGTGAGCCGAGATTGCACCACTGCACTGCAGCTTGGGAGACTGAGTGAGACTGCATCCAGAAAAAAATAAAAAGAGAAAAATACCTGTAGTGAAGTGTCCCTGTATACAGATATAAAAAGAGCTTAAGGATTTATAACTGAAAAGAGATGTGCAGAGAATAATATATGTTGTACACTCCCTGTGTAAGAAGGGTAAATCAGAATATATATATATATATATGTACATGGATACTTATATATGTACATCCATATTTATCTTAATAAAAATTTGAGTGTTTTAGAACCATGTAAATGTTCAAATGTATTTATCTCACAATAGGATTAATAAGGTTATTCTATGAATATTATTTTTCAGCACCACACCTATTTATTTTCCAGTGGAATCTACTGTGTGAAAGGAAAAGGAAAACTCAGGACCCCAATTCACTATGCTATGTTTTAGAAAAAAATAAGCCAAAAGCTGGCTCATGGGAGAAGCTGCCTTTCCTTTTGTGCCTAAACAGAGAGCTACAGATGAAAGGTCAAATAGCTCCAGAAGTAGCTACTCTATGTGCACCGTATCTTATGTAAAGTGCTGATTTACTGAATGCAACATGAATACATAATTTGGCAGTTCCCCTGCCTGCTCCCTTGCTCTTGCAACGTGTGGATTGTTATACACTTCTTCTTTCCCCTCCAGTCCACTTCCTTTTTTAAATATTGAGGCCCTCAAATTCATCTTTGGAGAAAGGCACAGACCATAGACTGTTTCGGTGATTCTGTGTTATTTTCTTCTGGGTGTGCCCTTCATCTAGGCAAAATAAACTTCTAAGTTGATTGAGGCCTGTGTCAGATACTTTTTGGCTTATTACTGTCTCTAGAGTAGAGTTACCAACAGTGCACGCAGATACTGTGGAGGACTTGCCTGTGCCAGGTGCTATTAACTCATCAAATCCACATAACTTCAGGAAATGGGGCATTACAACTTCATTTTACATGAGGAGATAATGGCACATAGAGTTCCTGGAACTCACCTGAGGTCACACAGGTACTAAACACCATACCCAGGATTCCTGGGACCAGAGAGCATGTGCTGAGCCTCTCCATCACGCTGCCTCTCTAGTGTTAGGGCAGCTCTCCTGGGGGTATCGTGAGGATCAGAAAACACGGTGTCTGCGAAACACTCTAGAGCTGAGCTCGCACGGTATGCTTCACAGGAGATGGTGTCCTGTTGCCACTGGAATGTCCTAAACCCACTTAATCTGGTGACTCTGGTGACTTTTAAAACAGAAGCCACATGGGCTCCTTCATTTGGTTATGATTCCTCTTAGAAGGTGTCATAGACACCATCTCAGGGAAAGAAATAGAAATGGGATGTTGGACCATTCTTACAACCAATACAGAATTCCATAGCCCAATTGCCATGAGGTTTCTTACCTTGGATTTTCAATTCGATATCATCCAATTAAAATACACATGCACAAAAGTCAACTTTTCATTGTTTTAAATTTATTTTGCCTGTTAGGAAAAATACACCACATAATTCAACTAGCAAAGAAGGCTGCTTCAGGGCGTGTCAAATGAAAGGCTTCCAGGCAGTTATCTGATTAAAGAACACTAAGGGAGGGACAAGGCTAGAAGCCGCGGACTGTCTACACCATGGCAGTGGCTATTTGGGTTGGCTGGAGGAGCTGTGGAGAATATGGAGAGAGTGGTGCTGGAGACTGCCATGGCTATTCCTCATTGTCATCACAGACTGAGCTTTTCTGTGTGCCCACTGGTTTGAAAACTATTCTACAACAATGATAGAATAGTACACACATGAGAAGTGAAATAGCTCAAACCCAGAAAGAAAGCCCAACTAGATCCTCAGAAGACACTTCTAGGGACAATAACCGATGAGGAAAAGATGGCGTCCTTGTTCCACCGTCTGTTACGGTCTCTCTCCATTGCAGCAGACAGCCGTTCTTCTAAGCAGACAGACGGCGATGATGGCAAAATAGACTTCACTCTTGACGAGCAGGAGGAGGTACATGTAATATGCAGAGGTGTTTGTGAGCTGCAGCAGTAGTGCATCTAAGAGAAATGTCACATGTTCTTTTTACAGAATAAGACATGTTAATGGGAGAGGGGTTCACAAATACTTATTTCTGATGATTTACGTTGAAGTGATATTCTACTACCACCAAAACCTAAAAGTAAACATCTACTGCTACCATCACCACCAAGAGTCAGATACGTCAGAATTCAGCTTTTAAGTTGATTAACAACCTCTGCTAAATTCACATAGAACATTCCAAGCTATTAAAAAGTAAGGTTGCATTGTAGGAAAGCAAAGAAAGTGGTTAATCCAGATTCGCTGATATGTTAGGTAGTTGTGGCACACTCAGCTGTCTTTCCTAAATGTCTCTGATTATGGCTATGCTATTATGGGGTGATTGCATTTAATATTATTTGAGGTTTTGCAAGATATATGTGCTGTCAAGGAATAAGTAAAGACAGTGGGGGTGGACCACCAGTGGCTACTCAATGAGCTACAAGGCTGAGTCTCTGCCTGCAGAAATGTCCATTTTACATGTTTTGTCTTCATGATGTCAGAACTCCAGAAACATCAGTACTCGGTGTGGAAAAGTGATGTGTTCATAACTCCCGCCCTTCGTCAAGTGAGATATTACTGCCCCTCCTTGACTGGTGTGGCAGCTTAAGTCAGAGCCCCTTGGTACTGGAAATAGAAGAAAGTTCAGCAGAGCTAGAGCCAATGCTTCTAGTCACATTCTTTGTGCATATGTAGAGAGAAAAGGCCAGAAACAAGTACTCATTCTGTGTCTGCTAAATGAGATACCCTATGCTAGACATCTCACATTCACGCCCTTATCTCTTCAATAACTGTGAATCTGGTATAATTATTCGTGGTTGGGTGATTAAAAAAAATGTGACTCAGAAAATGTAGGTCACTTACACCTAATCATTAAAAGAGCTGGAGTGAAAGTCCACGCTGCAAAGCCCATGCACCCACCCGTCCCCACATCATGTCCTTTTTGTTTCAGGTTCCTAGCTTTGTAATTTCTTGCTATCTGACTCTATTGCAGAAAAATAATAGAAAACTTACTAAGTACATAAACTCTTTGTTTGATGGCCTGATTTGAAATCCCAGGCCTAGCTGTGTGACATGTACAGGGATTTTTATAACTATTTGCTGTAAAGGGACTGTAAATTGGGAGAAAAAAATAATGTACCATTTTATAGGGGTATTAAGAGATAACTAGAAAATGCAGAACAAGCCCTTCTGAGTAAAAAGCACTTGATAAACACTAGTTCGTGTTATTAGCTACTAGCAAAGACCAAAGACTAAAACAAAACTACTCGAGAAGCAACATGGTATCATGTTTCCCCCAGTCATTAAAACAAAAGACACAAAGCCGGGCACAGTGGCTCACACCTGTAATCCCAGCACCTTGGGAGGTCGAGGGGGCATATCACGAGGTCAGGAATTCGAGACCATCCTGGCCAACATGGTGAAACCCCGTCTTTATTAAAAATAAAAAATTAGCCAGGCATGGTGGTGTGCACCTGTAGTCCCATCTACTCGAGAAGCGTGGCTGGAGAATTGCTTGAACCCAGAAGGCAGAGGTTATGGTGAGCCGAGATCGTGCCACTGCACTCCAGCCTGGGCAACAGAGCAAGACTCCATCTCAATACAAACAAACAAACAAAAAAGACACATGGTGGAATAAAGTCTGTTTTTTTGCAATAATTTTTGAAATAACCGAAAGTGTATCACTCTAATTTACAGTCATCTCATACCTGAAGCAGTAGTTAGGTTTGTTAATACAACTCCTAGAAAAGGAGGGACTAATTTAAAATATCGCTAGGTCCATTCTGCAGCATCCAACCTAGCAAAATCTTTTCTCTGATTTTTGAAACAAGAGAAGTTCAAAGGTTAAAATGATCAGGAGGAAATAAAAAACACAAAAACTTACCATTTGCATCTTCTGAATAATTGTCTTTGGGATCCACTGTGGTGACATCTAGAAGAATGAGAGCAAGTACTAGTCAATTGTTCATGCCCATTATTTGTCAAGGGGTATGTGTGTGTGTGTGTGTGTGTGTGTGTGTCTGTGTCCGTGTGTAATTAAATGAATATTTATAACATCTGTCAACAGAGAGGCAGGAAGACAGTTATTAAAAATATGAGCCCACAATCCCAGAAATAATTGGTCTGATTCTATGTGATTAGGTAGATCTAATTCATATATTATGTTTTTGCACATCAATATGTTGAAGTTCATGAAGAATACATTTTTTTCTTTTTTATCTCAACTAGAGTGTAGCATCCAAGATCATTTGGTTTCCCTTCTGTATTCATAGCTCCTAGCACAGTGTCTGCCACAAAGTATGTTTTTGATAAATACTTTTTCAGTGGAAAAATGACAGAACAAGTGGCTACTTTACAGCCTTTAACACACACTGCTGACATGAGATCAGCAAAAAGATTAATTTGGGTTTTTTTTTTTTTTTGAGCCAGTGTCTCACTGTTGCCCAGGCTGGAGTGGAGTATAGTGTGGTGTCATCATGGCTCACTGAAGCCTCAAACTGCCCAGGATCAGGTGATCCTCCCATCTCAGCCTCCCGAGTAGCTGGGAGTACAGGCACATGTCAGCACGCCGAGCTAATGTTTGTAATGTTTTGTAGAGACAGGGTTTTGCCATGTTGCCCAGGCTGGTTCTGAACTCCTGGGCTCAAGCAATCTTCCTGCCTTGTCCTCACAAAGTGCTGGGATTACAGGGATAAGACACCACACCCGGCCAAGAGTTCTTTCAGTCCTAGAATCCACAACAGAATCTTACACGTTGAAGGAGTCTAACTTAGAAAAATTTCTCACCTAAGCAGAAAAAAGCAGTCATTCCTTTCCAAACCATGCATGTCCCCAATGTCCCTAGCAAGTACCCATGATTTTCTGGAGGTACAGTGTTTCTGTACATAACAACAACAATGTTAACAAAAGCTAATATCTACTGGGTGCTCATGATTGTCTCAGGCACTATGTTAAATGCTTCCCATGCATTTTTTTTTTAATTCTCCAATAACACTGAAGTGAGTTTTATTACGTATGGCCCCACGTTCTGAATGAGGAAATAAAATTTAAAAAGTGCAGGCAACTTGCCGAGAGTCGTATCAGTGAACAGCAGAGCTGGTATTCAGACAGTAGTCGTAGGGGAAGAAAAGAAATTGGACATGTGAAAAGTTCTTAGTAGAAATAATCCACAGAAATAGATAGAAAGTAATTTATAGAGACAATATAATGTCACCATTGTGTACTCTAAGAAAATCTCTTTGAGTATGTTAATTATTCTCAGCAAATGCTCATTTTTATTACAGGAGCTCAGCATTTCAGTGCAATTCTTTCTGGGACTAGAAAGAGAAGGGCCAAGTCACATTGATAGTTCTCTGAATAAAACCTGAGGTGAGAGTTGAATATATCTGTGATGTTTAAAAAAAAAGGAAGACACAAACATGCAAACAAAGACAACATATTTTAAAGCAGAAGAAAACAGATTCTCATAGGTGTTTGGGTTTATTATTTTTCTAGTAGATGTGTTCTTATCTATACGGATATGATTCTGGTGTGCAGTTTTATGCACTCACTGAGATCTTTATTTCATGTATTCTCAAAAATGGACTTGAGGCATAGGTTTTGGGTAAATCTCATGAATACAAATGTTAGTTATCATGTCTGCATGCCCAAATATCTTTAAGGGCTGACTTTAATGGGTTTTCAAGGTTTTTTTCTTTTCCTTAGGTTAATTTTATTTATTAAAAGATAAATGAAAGTGACTATCACTTATTTCCATGCATTGATTGAGATAAAAAGAATAAAGTAACTATTTCCCATAATAAAATCTGTAAGAGTATCCTGAGTTCTCTCTCTCTCTCTCTCAATCAAGGTTGATTGCAAATGTGGACCAGATTAGTTTGATCTCCTTCAAAAGCACTTTATTGATTATATAATATGATCACTTCCATGTTATATTTTTAGCTTTTCTCAGAAAAACAAACTTCCAAGAAAGAGCATAGAAATCTACTGTAGAATGACGTTAAGAGAAGTGTCCTCCTTAACGTAGTTGCCTTGAGAAGCGCATGAAAGACATTTTACTTTTAGGCTGGGCACAGTGATTGACGCCTATAATCCCAGCACTTGGCAGGCCAAGGCAGATGGATCACTTGAGGTCAGGAGTTCGAGACCAGCCTGGCCAAGATGGTGAAACACCATCTCTACTAAAAATACGACAATTAACCAGGTGTGGTGGCAGACGCCTGTAATCCCAGCCAGTCAGGAGGCTGAGGTAAGAGAATCGCTTGAATCTGGGAGGTGGAAGTTGCGGTGAGCCGAGATGTTGCCACAGCACTCCTGCCTAGGCAACAGAGCTAAACTCTGTCTCAAAAAAAAAAAAAAAAAAAGCAGGTAGAAAGACATTTTACTTTTAGAATTTAGTGTAAAGGAAAACACATTATAAAACTGTAACTTGTTGCCTGTATAATATTCACTATCCTGGAACTTACTATACATTTTATTTTGCCCTAATCACTGGAAAAATCAGATCATGTAAGCACAGTGGTAAGACTACCCTCAGGCTTTGCACATTTGCCTCCCCTTTGTGTCTCGGCAAAGGAAATAGAAAATTGGAACCGTTTTTAGATAAACATCATTTTGTCAACAATGACCCCATCGTTTTTAGGTTAAACTTTGTGGGTAGCAAGATTGAGGTGAGTGACTCTGCCTGCTTCGTTAGAACATTCCTGAAAGGCGTTTATTTGTTCTTATTTCCAGATTAAGTAAAGTCATCAAGAGAGGGGAGAACTCTTTTTGAGCATTTACCACTTGCTTCGTTGCTAGATGCTTCCATGTATATTGTTTCCTTTAATCCATCTAACAACCCTAAAAACCAGCATGTGACTTTCTTATTTTGGATAATGGAACTGAGGCTGAGAAATCTTTAGTAACCTTTTCAATTCTGTTTTCTCCAAAACCCATACCATTTTAATTCTATAGAAAAGTAGCAGGGCATTTACGCTACCATTAAATGTAACACCAATTAAGAAAGATTTATGCTTGTTTTTCATTAATACTGAAAGGAAAAAATGCAGGATTCCCTTTCAAAGACGTGTTCTGAGAGATGATATGTGTAAACACATACCTGTCTTTATTGGAGGAAAGATAATTTCTTGATCAACTCCATTTTTATTATTCTCATGTCTGACGATACATCTGTGCTCTTTATCCAGTGACTTTTCTGGCACCGTTAACCAGCTAAATTTCATGTATGTGTCGTTAGTCTTCACGGTGTTCCCCTCCTGGGATCCCAGAATCGTGTTGCTCTTCTTTTCTTGCCAATGTATCTTAATAACATCCGGGAAAAATTTCTCAAGAAGACAAAGGTATGTTCCAGCCTTGTGGAGGTTTGTTTCAGCAATGGAAGGAAGAAAAATAGTGGGCTTGGGGGAAACATCTGCATCAAGATGTTTATCTATGGGGAGAAATGGAATATGAATTTAAAAGAATCATGAGAGAAACACACACATCGCACGTTTGGAATGGCCTAGTACATAACAATAAAAAGAGACAGTGCCATTGAGCTAGTGTCCACCAGGGCCTTTCATCCAGGATAGGCTGCACAGTACTTATTATTGTGCTTATTTTACAGATGTTGAAAAGAGGATCAAGAAATTAAATAACTTGCCAAAAGTCACAGCTCTCAAGTGTGAGATGCTGGATGAAAACCTGGCCTTTGTTTATTCTGCATGTGCTGTGAGGGAGTGTGATTTTTAACTGCCTCCTACCAAGGCTTCCAAGGTTCATGAGTATATTTATTTTATTTTTTATCTCTTTTGTTTCATCATAGTGAAGCATGTTTTCAAGGTGGATGGCAGGGGAAAGGGGAAAAAGATCAGATAACTTCAATGATCTCTCTACAGATGAGACTCTTTGGTCCTTTTCCCACTTCCGTTTCCCATCCTTTGTAACTTACGTTCTTTGGCCAAATAACACACATTCTCATGTTCCACAATTTTGTGTCCACCCATTCTTCATTTCACTAATTCTGCGATGCACCATATTTATCTGATTATTTATCTTATTTCCCATATGAATAAATGTCACATTTTAAAAATCTTACTATTTATCTTATTTCCCATATGAATAAATGTCAGAATTTTTTTTTTTTCTTTTTTTGAGCTTGCGGCTTGCTCTGTCACCCAGGTAGGAATGCAGCAGCACAATCACGTCTCACTGCAGCCTCAACTTCCCAGGCTCAAGTGGTCCTCCCACCTCAGCCTCCCAAGTAGCTGGGACTACAGGCATGCACCACTATATCTGGCTAATATTTGTATTTTGTAAAGACAAATTTCACCTTGTTGACCAGGCTGGTGTCAAACTCCTACACTCAAGTCATCTGCCTGCCTCAGCCTCCCAAAGTGCGGGGATTATAGGTATGAGCCACCATGCCTAGCCATTTTGTTCACTTTTTAACAATACGCGGTCACTTGTTTTAATGAGAATCTACTTCCACGTGTATGTACTATCTATCAAGTTGACCATGTAGCTTCAATGTGTATACCATGAGCAGTCCTCTTAGTTAATATCTATCTTTATATAACATCTCAATTTCACATCTGCACCCTCCAAGTTTTGGGGTGGAACAGTATTTACAGCTGTACTTCCAGATTATTCACCATCTTTTGAATTTAGAAACAAAATGGCAACATTTCCAAAACTCTTATTAAACATTTTTATTGATTATTTTCAAAAATACTCTTGTGTTAATCTTATCCAGTAATACACTTATCAGAATTGTACGTATTCCCCTACCTTTTTCTCCTACATTTGGGGACAAAATTTTAACCTGTGCTCCTTTCCAGGTAATTACAGACCTTTTTCCTTCTCCTTTCCTTGGAGCTTTTGATCATTTGTATTTATTTAATGGTCAAGTTCAAATAAGACACTAGGAATGGAGAACACGTTTGCAAATCCTAGCTCTGTGATAGGGACACCTACATACTAAATTTATATAGACAGAAAGAAAGTGCCAGAACATAAAATGAGGCTTTCTTTCCCAAAATTTTCTCTCACAACATGGGGGCGGGTGTGCCTTGTGGATGGTACAGTCTTTGTGTAACCTCTCATATTAAAAAATCTTCTTCAGATACTCTGCTTTGATCCAGAAGGACTAACTGGACGAGATAGCAACATGAAATGAACTCAGTAAATGCTAGTTTGGGGCGATAGCACTGGTAAAAGGAAAGAAAAAGCAAAGAAATGTATCATGAATTTGGTCATTATTACCTGGGGCTAAGGTCCCTGTAGTTTTTACTTACTTCATACAAATGTAGAATAACAGAATAAATCGGAAAAAATAATTTCCTTTTATTTCGTGAGTGGATAATTGTTTCTCAGAATAAGATATTCAGGGACACCATCATATGAGGAATCCAAAATGGACGCTGAGAACTGAGAAGCCTTAGAAAGTTGCTCTAAGGTAGTTGCTTTAGATGCATGTGAAGCATCAAAACAAAATATTTAAGGAAATATAAGGGCAACAAAGCCAGTATTTCTCAACTGTAGGTATTATAACGTTAAGAAATTAACGTTATAAGTAGGCATTTGACTATTGTACCTGTATCCCTATCAATTTACATATTCAAGTTGGGGGAGGGGAAAATACGTATTTTCTTAAACTTGCATAAATTTTCTCTGGAAAATGAAAAATCACCTTGTATTCAGGCACATCATATATGAGATAATACATAAAACATTCTAGTTACTTTTAGAAGCAGGTACCTTTCGTTTTTTAGACATAGAAAGCATTTTACAAATAGTGATATTTGTTCTGAAGTGAGCTGTTGAATAGATGGGGGTGGATACATTTATCTATACTCCTGAGTGTATAAGGACCTCTCATGGGTAGTAACTTGAATTCTGGAAGAGGAATTCATATTTCTATCACCTACCAAGTGCCACACATTCTGGTGGGTAATTTCCGTATTTAATTTCATTTAATATATACAACATTCCCTCAAGATAAATAATCTCCATTACTTTTATTGTACATATCAACTTGAAATCGAACTTTCAACTTTGCTCTGTTATTGCAAAGTATTAAGGACATTTGAAAAGAATGTTTATGAAGTAGTGTGAAGTGAAAAAGCCAGATCTATTATTGCGTGTCTAGTATGGTTCCAATTTTGTAAAGCAAACAAGCCAAAAGCATAGAAAAAATGTTTAAATAAAAGTTAACAGATAATGTGATGAGGGTCAATATCAAATTAGAATTTTTTGTTTATTTTTGCGTTTTCCAATTTTTCTCTAATGAATCAGCATTTTTATAATTTGAATACTTGGTGAATCAAAATACACTTCCTAAAGGGCAGTTACATAGAAAGTGGCAGCCCCAGGAGTCATCGAGAAACAAAGTCCATACACTTTCCTGCAGCACACTTTCCTGAAAAATCACTTCTCAGAAAATTACAAATTATGACTTTGATTGCTACCACTCACATTAAGTCAACTGGATGAAAGAGAATCGGAAGGTCACTTTTTAACTTAAAAGTTAATTTTATCATACGATCTCAACCACTAAAGAAATAAAAATATAAAACTGCTTTCATTTTTTTCAATGCTTTATCAACTTTGTGAAAATTCTCTGAAAACTTTCATTTCAGTGGATCTAACAGACCAAGAGTATCTTTATGAGATGTTTTCTCTCAGCCAGGCATAATTACATCTGAAGCTAACACATAATACATAAACTTATTGGACTGATTTAAAAAAATCAATAAATGCAGTTTATGTCACTTTTAAATATAGTCACACCATGAAATATTTTGACATTTGACAGTAATCATTCTTTGGTCAAATTATCAAATATTTCACCTTTTCAGTGACCAAATGAGGAGGGTAGCTGAATTTTTTTTTTTTTTACTTTGCTTACTTTTTTCCATTGGTTATTTTTAGAATTGAAGAAATAAAATCTCTGAACTAAACTTGTTCACAAAACTTTCAACAGAGGGATACCAGTGGAACATAAGGCCTCTACCCTTTAGAGATTTGCAGATGGTCTAAGCTCCTTAGTAATGTCTCTCATGCTAGGGCAGGAAAAGTTCTGACTCCCATGGCATGAACCAAGTCTCCTGACCTCTCTGGAGATTTCACCATCATTAGTGACCAAACCAGGAGGGAATCCTAGAATTCTGAGCCAGCTCCTGCATGCCTGCCTCGCATCCCTTCTCTACATTGCAAAATTTGAAGAAAACGTACCTGTAATGATGAGCTTTGTTTAGGGGCCAAACACCTTGATTTTTTTGCCAAACTGCTGCCTACCACCTGAGAAGCCTTTACAAGAATCTCCCCTTATGTTTGTTTTAAAATTGTGCCAACATTTTTCAATATTTACATAAATGCATAAAAATTGGCCCTGCTGACATTAAGCCAAGACAAAGGTCAAACAAAATCACAATAAACCTGAATGTAATCAGGAATTTAAGGACTGACCTCACCCTGCCCTGGGCACTTTGGGTTATGTACATTCTCTCCTTGTATCACATACATTGAAGTGTCTGATTTTACCTTTTCTCATGATTTTGCCTGAATCTTCTAAATCTTCCCTACAGAGTTTTCATGTATACACTTTGTCTGAAGTGTAATTTAGAGTTAGTATTTCCTTAATTTTCAAAGAGAAACAATAATAGGATTTCTATGTTTGACATTTAATAAATAGATATTCAGTATGATTTATAGGTATTTTGCCATTCGTATTTACGAAGGGATGGGTATCTAGATTGATTCTAATGTAACTTCTTTTGGGTCAGGCACGGTGGCTCACACTTGCAATCCTACCACTTTGGAAGGCTGAAGCAGGTGGATTACTTGAGCTCAGGAGTTCAAAACCAGCCTGGCCAACATGGTGAAACTTCATCTCTACTAAAAATACGAAAAAAAAAACAGCCAGGCATGGTGGCAGGTGCCTGTAATCCTAGCTACTCAGGAGGCTGAAGCAGAAGAATCTCTTGAACCCCGGAAGTGGAGGTAGCAGTGAGTGGAGATCGTGCCACTGCACTCCAGCCGGGCAACAGCGCTAGACCATTCACAGGATCAAGTTACAGAAGAGAAAATATTCAAAGTATAAAAATATGACTTAATATTGCTAAATATCACATAAGGGTCCAGACCAGGCACTTGGAAACAGATAGCCTTAGCTAGATCCCAATCGTTGCCACAGTGACTGATCATGTGACTTTAAGAAAGTAACTGCTCTTCTCTAGTCCTCGGTTTCCTCATCTGTGAAATGGGACAAAGAAGACCTCCTGCATAGGTCTGACGAGGAAGGAGATAAAGCACTGAAACTATTTAGCATGGTGTCTGGCTCTCAATAAACTGTACTAATATTAATTTTCTCCTTAAAGTAACAATATCGAGTCATTTTATCAAATCTTTCCACCAAACACAATACATAGAACTTATAAGAAATAACTGCTACATAAATTAAGAAAGAAAATGAGCTCATGAATCCAAGACCTTCTGCTTCTTGGGCAGCCACAGGCCAAAAAACACAGACAGGGCCCAACCAAGCCAGAATCTAGAATACTTGTCTACCAGACTGGCAGGTTTTGAGTGTTGAGACTGTGCTTCTTTGCCCTTTAATCTCCAGCATTCAGAACAAAAACTGTTTTCAGTAACTATTTGCTGAGAGGATGAATGAAGAAATGAAGATGTAAAATCAGAAAGACTCATTTCATTGACCTTGGAGCTGACATGGTTGGTTGAACTTACAAATTCTATTAAACTGGGCCATTTCCAGGTGATATAGCAAGAGTCCCAGTAGCATAAGCTTTGACTGACTTCAGCCTCCCTCAAAGAAACTAGAGCACTAAAAAGTGGGATGTATCGACGTTCTATAGTAATTCACTATAAGAAGCATTTTTTTCTGTACTGTTTCTCAGGATGAGATCAAAATCAATACTATGGATTTGGCAGGCTAGCAGAAGAAGGGAACACTATGTTATATCTGAAAATACAGAGAAGAAGTAATTTTCAAAATTCCATTTTTATGTCTCTCACTTAAAAGACCTACAAAAAAGTAACTTGGATCAAGGACTTACAGCAATTGTTTACAGACATGGTCCTCAAAACATTTTAATTTCTCTCCAGAGTCTACCGTGTGTGTGTGTATTAGGTGTGTGTGTGTTAGTGTATGTGTATTCTAAAAGTAGAATTTCAATCCACTTACAGACAGGGAAGGGAAGACATCATGTACAAAATCGTTTTGTTTCCATATCCAGCTAACCTGAAAAATTGCTGTTCGTATACTGAGGCCAGGGATGTGACAAATTCAGATAAGGTTGACCATTTTTTTCTAAAAAATATCTATCCATTTTTCTTTACTGGAATAAAAACAGGAAAAAAAAAGTTACTTACCAGGTGAAGTTACTATGAGCCTAGTCCCTTTTGCAAATTTCTTGATCCACCAAGTGCTATCACACTGGTCTGAGCTTCTACAAAAATCTCAGCCTTCTGATCCTCATGACATGACTAGCAATCCAACAACTTTGAACTAGCAATTTGATCTTCTGGCTTTTTTGGAAGTCCTTGAATATAGGTTTTGTGACATGTGATAGTTTGTAATTTTTCCTCATAAATTGCCTGTTTTCTTCTAAGGCAGTAATTCTTGAAAAGCACCAACAGAAAAGGGAAATGGAAAAAAAAAGCAGGAAGAGAAAACAGCAGGCTCAATGGGTCAACCCACTGCTTTTCTAAATTACCAGGAAAAGTATTCAGAGAACAGTTTTTTTTTTTTTTTTAATTTCCAGGTGTTCAATTGTGTTGAAACTGCTTTGAGATTACATCAAAGGAAAAGCCCTTCTGTTTCCACAAACACCAGGGCAATTTGGGAAGATAATTCTGAAAGGAGGAAGCTCCTCAGTAACTGAAAATGCAATATGTCAGTGCAGATATACTTGAGAAATTTGAACGAAGGTCTCCACTTTCAAAAACCCGCTTTTATCATTTGACAACGCGATGCTTTACCAAGGCAATGCCAAATGAGAAAATGTGTTCTACAATGACTTATCATTTTTCCTGGAATAGCAGAAGAATTTTGTAGAATTCTATCTCCCATGAAATAATAGATTAATTATACTGACACATGACCAAAAAAAAAACAACAATCGAACTATCTGATATGTTGAAAAATCTGCCATCTTAAGCTGGGGTCTGCTGTGTGATCTCCTGAGTACAGATGAACTGTTCATTTGCAAGGACTGAGGAGGACAGGTCTGACGACCTCCATGTCCACTCCACATCCACCCTGCTCCAGCCTAAGTCCCCTGAGTCCTCATTCAGGAAGGTATAAATGAGGTCACAGAGGTCACCTGTCCATACATGGCAGCTCACAGCCCCAAGCCAATGGGGAGGACAATGGGGCTGGGTGAAAATTATGTTTGGAAAGGGTTTCTTTCTAATAGAAAATTCAAAATTATTACGTGGCGCTGTCGATGACCTTTTACACCTGTGATAGACGGAATGATGGCCACTCAGTCTCTTTTGTCCTCTGGCCTTTCTTATTCCAGGACCATGAGGGGGAG
>NW_022681469.1:132468352-132634052 GCF_009764315.1 Trachypithecus francoisi | reverse complement strand
TCATCAAACATATCTAACTCCTGAAATAAGTGGAGTATTAGTTCATGCACTTGTCCAAATCACAGAGCTGGTAAGTGGCAGGACAGCCTAGGGAGGGACCCAGGTAATCTGGTTCCTGTTGAATATGACACTAAACTGCTTCTTAATCACAGGAGTATAAAAGAAAAGACACAGTGTTTCTATCCCCATGGAGGAGACAGAACTGACCATCAGGAAACATTGACTGACACAAATCACTACTGTGTGCTGAAGCATGTGCCCAGGGTTCCAGTGATTAGGTATATTCAGAGAATAAAATGCCAATAAAGTACCAATTGACTTTTCAATATAAAAACATAAGAAATTTGGGTTTTCCATATCTAGGTATGTGACAGGTCCTGTTATCTACACTTCATGTTCCTTATCATTATTATGTGACCGTGGACATTTCTTAAGTCTCTGGAAGCCATTTAGGCACTTGTAGATGTAGAACTGAGACACAAAGATTTCAAATAACTCAGCCGATGTTGGATTGGGTAAGTGGTCCAGAAGGATGCATATTGTTATAGGTCATTAACAGTGATATTTAGATGAGCTTTTGAAGGACCTGATATATTTTTAAATATAAAATTAAAAGAACAGAATATAAAACTGTAAATGTAAAACCCGTTAAAAAATGTTTAATCATGGCCGGGTGCAGTGGTTCACGCCTGTAATCCCAGCACTTTGGGAGGCCACGGCGGGCAGATCATGAGGTAAGGAGTTTGAGACCAGCCTGGCCAATATAGTAAAACCCGGTCTCTACCAAAAATACAAATATTAGCCAGGCGTGGTCGTGCACGCATGTGGTCCCAGCTACTCAGGAGGCTGAGGCAGGAGAATCGCTTGAATTCGGGAGGTGGAGGTTGCAGTGAGCCGAGATCGCACCACTGTACTCCAGTTTGGGTGACAGAGTAAGACTCTGTCAAAAAAAAAAAAAAAAATTAACCCTGTGATCCTGTGTAATGATCCAAACAAATATATTACTCTCTACAAATATGTAGAGAACATGCTTAAAAATAAACTCTGGTTGCTCTTATTTTCTTTATTTTAATTAATTAATTAATTAATTAATGTTCTACTAGAATCTTCTCAAAATATTTTCATCATTTTGCAACATTTGGTGAGGTTTTCTTCAGTGAGGATTGGGTACTTTTCCAAGCTCCACAACTTTGTGATCTGAGACGTCATGTGTGCCACACTGTTCTTGTCTATCAGAGGGAGATAATACCACTGCCTCTCAACACTGGTGAGAAGTGTGAAGGAAGTAACGGAAGAAAATGTTTAGAACAATGTTAGCAAGTCTACAATAGATGTTTGATATAACGTTAATTTTAAACCTTTATTATTACATGTAAAAATGAACTTTATTTAAAAACACCCCTCTCTGTGACATAGTGTTCATGAGATAGTTTCAAATTCCAAGGTGAGTCCCCACAGACTGCCCTGTTGGTCCCTCCAGCAATTTCAGTCAAGTTTCCTCTTGAGGCGCACCTTCATTATAAGTGAAATTGGATTTCTCTGAGTTATAATCTGCATTGTGACATCCCAATTAATTACAAACCAATACTTTACTGTATTTCAAATAGAAATGACTAGAGCTTTTAAAATGAGGTATGAATAATGCTAGTGTAAAATTTGTTTGCCTTTTTAAAAATTATAAAATACTGTCCATGTTTTATACTCCTGAGTCCTGAATCCCCAAAACATTAACAGAGGGATCAATTTTTATATGAGGTAAAGAAAGCTACATGCTCATCTATCTGGAACAATATTATACAGTCTAAACATCAAGGAGGGAATGGCTAAGTTTGAAGCAGAATTAGTTCAACTCTAGAGCTGCCCCCATCCCGTTGCACAGACACATTCTTGTCAGGTAATGCACTCTACACCTCGTCAGTGGTCAGTGCAATGCTCCTGGGAACTGCTTAGCTCTGCAGTAGGCCATCAAGTCCCCAGAGGTCTCCTGACCCGCCACATTTTTCTCTCTCACCAAGTCATGCCACACTCTCTCCCCACTGACTGGGGCCAGCCAGCAACCAGGGTCCTTCTCCTGGGGATATGGTTCAGCAGACAGCAGGATGTCCCTGCTGGGAATATTCATATTTTTCTCCCTCTGCAGCTGTGAGTTGCTCCTCAATATTTCAACATAGATGAGAGATGAAAGTCATTCTTTTTTTTCTTTTATTTTGAGACAGTCTCGATCTGTCACCCAGGCTGGAATGCAATGGCGTGATCTCAGCTCACTGCAGCCTCTGCCTCCTGAGTTCAAGCAATTCTCTCTTGTGCCTCAGCCTCCAGAGTAGCTAAGATTACAGGCATGCACCACTGCACCTAGATTATTTATTTATTTATTTATTTTAGTAGAGGCAGGATTTTGCCATGTTGGCAAGGCTGGTCTTGAACTCCTGGCCTCAAGTGATCTGCCCTCCTTGGCCTCCCAAAGTACTGTGATGACAGGCATGAGCCACCACACCCGGCCAGATGAAAGCATTTAATTATCATTTCCTCTTTCTATGTTCCAGGTTCATGGGGATTTCTCTTTTCTGTTTGCAGTTGAACTTGGTAAGTTAAATTTAAAACAATAAAAAATGTCAACTACATTTTTGTCAACAGAGCAACAGATAAAAGTGTCTAGGTATCTTGTGTGGTGTCCACTGAAGACTCTGTAAATATAGTTATACACTGGTACCAGCAGAAACTGAATCTAAATTATGAACCATCTGACATATATCACTTCAATAAAAAGTCCCAGTTTGGGTTTGCTTAGGTGAGAAAAACAACAAACTTGAGGTAAGAACAAATTTTCAAATGTCTACTTAAGTCTTTACTATAAACTTCATAGAAAAGGAAGCGGAGGCCATTTACTACTACACTGCTTAGGACCCACAGCGTCAGTGCCACACTGTCCCACACAACATCTTCTCTTGGGTCTCTGCCCAACCACATTCTTCCCATGGGAGCAAACACTATGGACTCCTAGCTGGGCTCCCAGCCTCAACCTTGCCTTCTCCGCAGCACTTCTGGATCTTTCTAGGAAGCCATCTTGGGTTAATGCTTTAAGCAGGAAGCATGCCTGATCATGATGTTCCCCGATATTCATTGAACACTATTTCCTAATGAATTAAGGGAATGAGTGGACACAGTCTAAGGCCCCATTCCTGTCAGCATCCAGAGACTTCCATTAACTGCAAATGGCTTAGGCCAAGGAAGAGAATCGTTGTGTATCAGGAATCCCATATATCATTATTACAACAGCCCTGCAACAGAACTATTATCTGCCCATTTAATAAAGAAATCAAAGCTTACAAGGTTAAAGTGACTGGTCGAAGACAAGAAGTGCATGTTTTTTGTTTTTTGAAACAGGATCATGAGGCCACCCTGAATATCTAAAAATCACAGTTGTACAACAAACAGACTCTTTGAGGTGACTTTGGGGTGGAGCAAGTGTCTTTTTTCTGTAGAGAAGAAGACGGTTCCTCACTTCACACTAAGGGGTGTGGCAGTGTGATGTCATCAGAAAAGAGCCCTAGGCATTGGATTCTTAAATGAGCCGTACTTTGCATTTATTAACTCCTTTAACCTCTGGCAACCTCTGAGGTCTGTTCTGTTATGAACAGAAGCGCATTTTACTCAGGTAAGTGAGATCTATGTGTCCTAGCCACTCATTCAGGCCCCACAGCTGGTTCGTGGCAGTGTAGGATTGGACCCAGCTAATCTGGCTCCAGAGTCTGTACTCCTTAATCACAGAAGGGTGAAGAGAAGTACATTGTTCCTACTCCCATAGAGAAGACAACACTGACAACTTTTGTAAAACATTTACTGGCACAATTATTATTTTGAACTGAATCAGGTGACTAGCATTTAAGCAATTAGGAATCCTGGTTGAATAAGTGAAATAACAATAAATTATCAACTTTTTCAAAATATAAAGTGATACAAATTAGATTATTTTATGATGCCATATCTAAAATAATTAAGAAAAATGAAGACTACCTTTAATCCATGTACTTTTCCTATAGCAGTACATACTAGGCACCCCATGGAAAAATATAGATACCACCTGGCATTTGTGCCATGTGTTGTCTTATTTATTCGATAATTTCCAAGGTCAGGATAATGTATTCACCCTCATCATCCCAGGAAGGCCACTGAAGGAAATAAAGGGGGTACCAGGAAAGGCTGACCTGGGGCTGGAATCAGACAATCTGTGAGTCTTTATCCTCCCATCCCGATGCATCTCAGCCTTTTGTGATCCACATCCTGTCTGTGTAATTCCTGACCATCATGTTCCCTCAGGGTAGGCCACACTTGGTTTCTCAAATCTATATGGGCCTTTACTTGTTAACTTTAATATTAGCTAAAGTAGACAGCAAGATCTGAGGAAAAACACAGCAAATCTGAGAATATAAGCTGTTTTCAGAGAGGGATGCATAGACAGCCTTGTGGAAATACTTGTGTCATCCTCTTCTTGTGGTTGTCTCATCTACTACTCAAAACAGCTTCAGAGAGCAGCAATGAGGTATCCACAGCCAGATACCTGTGTCAAGATCATAGAGCAGAGCTCTCCCGCAGCCTTTTAGGATCAGACTAAATGGTAATAAACAAAGAAAGAGACACTGGATTCACAGTGCATTCAAATGATAGAATACTATGTAGCCTGTGAAAATGATATTTTATGCATTTATTAATAAAATTCAAACATCTTCACAATACAAAGTAAAGTTATTGAAGTGTACAAAACCTCTTGAAATATAAATGTCTGTGTTGATAGAATAATTTTTAAAAAAACAGAAAGGAATTATTCAAAATTTTAAAATAATTATTCCCAAGGGAATAATCATTTAAATTATTCTATGTACTTTTACTAATTCTTACATATTTTCTTAAGGGAAAAACTAAGGTTTTGTTGTAAGATATACTTAGCAAAGTAATTTTCTTTTGTTTGGTAGTAATACTAAGACACGATAGTGTCATTACGCATGTGTACCACTTAACCTACTTACCCGATCTGCCCAGCACTCATGGGGTGCAGGAAACCCTGGAGCTCCTCATAACTGTAGCAGCTCATGAAGAACCTCAAGAAAGCACCTGATCTAGTACTTCTGAGAGACCTCAACAGCCCTGCCTTCCAGCCACAGACTTGAGACCTCCAGCTAATAGGGTTACCTTCTCCGTGGGGAACCAGACTGGCAGAAAGCATGCCACTGGTAGTAGCCATTATCTTCTTCTCCCTCTGGGCTTATGAGTTACCCCCTAATCATTTCAGTCTACAGAAGAGACTGAAGTCATTCTGTATTGTTACCTCTTCACATATCATTGGCTCATGGGAATTTCTCTTCCTCACTTGCAATTGGACTTGGGCAGTTGGCACAACCTGAAATATATATTTCCAGAACAACAAATAAGAGTGCCCACATATCTTGGAAGGCATCCATCCAAGGCTTTAGCAGTAAAATCATACACTCGTACTGGCAGAAACCAAACCAAGGCTTAGAATATTTATTACATGTCTTCTTGGCAATCTCTGCTCAAGATGGCTCAGGTGGGAAGACTAAGAAACTTGAGGTAAGTAAAAACGCTCACACTTCCGCTTCCACTTTGAAAATACATTTCTTAGAGAAAGAAGATGAGGTGGTGTACCACTGTGCTGGCTGGATTAGGCACCACAGGGTTAGAGTTGTCAAGATAACCTACACTGAAACTATCTCCAGGTCTGTGCCCACCCACATCCTTCTCCCTATGGGCAACCACAGCGGGTTGCTCAGCTGGGTGCCCAGCCAGAGTTACCCCCTGCAGCTCTTCTGGAAAGTTGCAGGAAGACATCTTAGATTCTGATCCCTTGGTGTGCAGACTTACATCAGTGATTCATGGTGTCGAAAGGGGAAAAGTTCTCTTGTCCTCTCTCAGGGCGTGCGATGAGGATGTGGCTCACTTTTTGGTGCCCCACTCCTCAAACCTCTAGGGGGAGCATGCACACGTGCAGGTTGTGGGAGTCCGACTCCACATCAGTGTCTAGGGGTGCATGCTTATAACTCCTGAGGCCCCAGTAGGCCTGTGTTGCAGGGTGCTCTTTTATTTTGGCTGTTCATAAGTGGCTTGTTTTAGTCAGCTCAATCACAAGGACGGAAAGGTTTCTGTATCCCGGGATTTCTTGCCTTGGTGTACTGAAAGAATTGGATAACATGTGGGCTTGGAGAATGGGTGCAAGGTTTTTTTGTTGTTGTTGTTGAGACGGAGTCCTCCCTGTCGCTGGGCTGGAGTGCAGTGGCGCAATCTCTTTCACTGCAAGCTCCGCCTCCCGGGTTCACGCCATTCTCCCGCCTCAGCCTCCCGAGTAGCTGGGACTACAGGTGCCCGCCGCCACGCCTGGCTAACTTTTTGTATTTTTACTAGAGACGGGGTTTCACTGTGTTAGCCAGGATGGTCTCGAACTCCTGACCTCGGATATGCCCGCCTTGGCCTCCTAAAGTGCTGGGATTACAGGCGTGAGCCACGTGCCAGGCTGAGTGCAAAGTTTTATTGAGTGGAAGCAGCTCTTAGCAGATGGAGGAACCAGAAGGATGGAGTGGGAAGGTGGTTTTCCCCTGAAGTTGACAGCTCAGCGGCCAGGCTTTCCTCCAGCCACCCCGGCCAAACTCCGCTTTGTTCCTCCAGTCCATGGCCTGCAGCCTGCCAGTCCCTGTAGGTGTGCTCTTCCACAGCGGTGTTCCTCTCGATGTCCAGCCACTTCTGTGTGTGCCCGCCAGGGTCTCGGAGGTTTTATAAGCACAGAATGGGGGCGTGGTGGGCCAGGGTGGTCTTGGGAAATGCAACATTTGGGCGCGGAGGCAGGAGTGCCTGTCCTCACTGAGGTCTGGGGACACAGGCCCTGGGGTGGAGCCCTCGACAAGGACCACGCCCTTCCCTTCCCAGCACTTCCCTCCCCCAATCCCATATCGATGTCAGCAATTAGGATCCGAATTAGGAACAGTTTGACACTATTTCCCACAACGTTAGGATATCTGGGAACTCTGAAAATACAGGGTGGGTGGCTTAGAGCAAAATTCATCTGTCTAGTAATTCACTACGTAGAGATTTCTGGTAACTAAATGGTTCAGAATGAAAGCAGGAAGCAGTATATATTTTACACAGATATTCCCTGTTCTTATCACTATTTTCCCATTTGGTTCAATTGCATTGGAGGTTTTCAAAGTTAGAATGATCTGTCAAACATAGTAATTGTATGCTTTTTATTAGCACCCTGAGGCCATCCTGAAGAAATCTAGGGACAAGTAGGTAGATCTATAAGTAAACAATCAGCTGTTTGGGTTATACGACAGATGAAAGTGTAAATCCTGTGTCCTAGAGGAAGAGCATGCAGCTCACTTCACACTCAGGGCTTAGTGTTGGGACAAAACAAGCACTGTGCATTGGAACCCAGCTCCTAGGCACAGTGGGGGATCTCAGGGTGGGGGCTATGCTTTGGAGATCTTGTCTTTCAGGGTTCTGCAAAGAAAACTAAAAATCCTGAGTAAAATAAGATTAGATAGTTAAGAAGAAAGATAATACATGCTCCCTGTATCGACAAAGGAAATAACCATGATACCCCTCATAAATGAATAAATAAGAAATAATGATTAACAATTATTTTATGTTTATTCCATGATTAATCATTGGGTAGTTGGGAACTTTCAAAAAATAATGAAACAAAGTGTAAACTGCCTCGCTCACCTCTTTGAAACTCACTTTCAAACAGCAAAGAAATTAATGATGAAAAATCCTTAGTTTCGAAGATTTTCTCCTATTGTTACCTTTAGTACTATGGATATCTGACAGCATATTGCCATGCATGCAGTCTACTTACAGTCCTTGAAGTAATTGCAACGTATTTTTTCCCCATTCTCCCTCCTGAGGATCAGCTTATACCATCCTGATAAGGTAAGAGGACAGATGCTATTGAAAGCCCAATGAGGGAATAACAGGAGCCTCCCTGGCAGGTCAGCCCCTTTCCAGGGGCACACTCAGAATCTGATGTCCCACATCCTACCCACCATGATTCCTGACCATGGTGGTCTACAGGGAGAATGACCCGAGCGCCTGAGTGAGTCTCAAGAGACCTCACCTCCCACCTGTTGCATACATAGAAGCAAAGGTAAGAAGACTGTGAAGGAAATACAGAGCCTGAGAACATGAACCTTTCCAGAAATAGGTGAGCGAAAAGATGGAATTCAGCTTTTCACAATCCCAGTGTTAAGTATTTTACATGGATTATTTTATTTAATCCTCCAAAGAACAGTGTAAAGTGACCATAGTGGCCACACAAGGTCAGGTCTTAGAAGATGAAGCCACTTTGACTTTTCAAGAGACTCCTGGGAGATTTATGGGGAAGAAAACTTAGAGACACACTAGAATGAGGAACAGGAAGAAAAGACACCTCATCTGTGTGAATTTAAAGTAGTGAAATACTAAGTAGCAATTAAGCACAGTGTTTTTGAAGAATTATAAGTAAAATTGAAAATATTCACCATGTATTATCAAGGAGGATATTGAACACAGAACTGATTTAAATAGTAAGTTCTCATGTACATACATGTATATATTGAAGAAAGAGCAAAAGGAAAACATTTCTCCAAAGTTTAAAGAGTGGTTGTCACAGACACATGAAAAAATGCTCATCATCACTCGCCATCAGAGAAATGCAAATCAAAACTACAATGAGATACCATCTCACACCAGTTAGAATGGCAATCATTAAGAAGTCAGGAAACAACAGGTGTTGGAGAGGATGTGGAGAAATAGGAACACTTTTACACTGTTGGTGGGATTGTAAACTAGTTCAACCATTATGGAAAACAGTATGGCGATTCCTCAAGGATCTAGAACTAGATGTACCATATGACCCAGCCATCCCACTACTGGGTATATACCCAAAGGATTATAAATTACTCTACTACAAAGACACATGCACACGTATGTTTATTGCGGCACTATTCACAATAGCAAAGACTTGGAATCAACCCAAATGTCCATCTGTGACAGACTGGATTAAGAAAATGTGGCACATATACACCATGGAATACTATGCAGCCATAAAAAAGGATGAGTTTGCATCCTTTGTAGGGACATGGATGCAGCTGGAAACCATCATTCTTAGCAAACTATCACAAGAAGAGAAAACCAAACACCGCATGTTCTCACTCATAGGTGGGAACTGAACAATGAGATCACTTGGACTCGGGAAGGGGAATATCACACACTGGGGCCTATCATGGGGAGGGGGGAGGAGGGAGGGATTGCATTGGGGAGTTATACATGATATAAACATCATGCACATGTACCCTAGAACTTAAAGTATAATAATAAAAAAAAAAAAAAGAACCATTTAAAAAAAAAAAAAAGAGTGGTTGTCTCTGAAAGCATGGGTGATTTTAACATCTTCTTGATACTTGCACAGATTTTACACATTGTAACAAAAAGCTGCTACTACTTTTAAAGATGTATGCCATAATGGCTTCAATATTTTATTGATTTATGCACTTAATGAAATTGTTTATACAACAATGTAAAATACAACTATATATGGCACACTTAAAATTATTTTTATGTTCTTCCACTTAATCACATAACTACTCTATAGCTCTCAGAAAAAAAAAAAAAAACAAAAATACCAGCCTTCAAGATAATACTGGTTACTATTGAGCAGAAGGTCAGCAAACTATGTCTGTGACCAGTAGTCTCCAGTTTTGTAAATAAAGTTTTATTGAAATACAGCCATGCCTATTTATTTATATATTGTTTATGGCTGCTTTTGCTAGCTGCTTTTGCACTCGAATGGTAGAGTACAGTCAGTAAGTCTTCAGTATCTATGCATTAAACCTCTGCGAATTCAATGAACTGTGGATCAAAAATATTTGAAAAAATAAAAAATTATAATACAGCAATAAAAATAATACAAATAAAAACAATATAATATAGCAACTACATACATAGTATTTACGTTGTATTAGGTATTGTACGTAATCTAGAGAGGATTTGAAGTATAGAAGAGGATGTGCATTTGTTATATGCAGATACTATGCCATTTTATATCAGGGACTTGAGCATACATGGAGTTTGGTATCTGCTGGGAGTCCTGGAACCAATCCCCTGCAGATTCTGAGAGATGACTGTAGCTGCAGCAGAGACCCGCGAAGCCCAAAATATTTACTATTTGGGTCTTTACAGAAAATGATTTTCAGTCACTGCCCTAGAGTGATATACTCATGAGTGACATTTATTCATATTTAGTGTTTCCCAATTTCTCGATGTTTCTTTAATGACCATTTGTTACACATCCACCCTCCCCATATTAGCTGTGTGACTTTAGATAAATTAGCCTATGTTTGATTCATTTTCCTGATTGTAAAATGGAGAACATAATAATAATTACTCGAATAAACTGTTGAGAAAAGTAACTTAAATAATACAAATAAAGTTCTTGCAAGTGCTTGGGGCATGCCTCATGCTCAACAAATTGAAGCACTACATTGATCCTATGAGTTATTATTGCATATTAGAAAATAAAATTATTTAGGCTAATACTCTAAGTCCTTGGTACTCAAAGTTTGATTTGTGAACCAGCAGCATTGGCCTCACTTAGGAACTTCTTTTAAATCTAGTCAGTCAAGCCTCAGCCCAGGCCTACTGAGTCAGCAGCTCTTTTCAGAAGGTCTCTCCTACATACTATGGTGTGGGGAGTGGGGGTCTAAGGACCAAAGTGTTCAAGATATAAGCTCCACAGTCTGGGACAAGTGCAAGCCAATCCCACTTCCATAGGATGGTTTTATCTAGTGTCCTCTCTAATTTCTGGAGAGCAATATTGAGCTGATGTTTGAGCCTCTCTGGGGCTGAAATAGATGACAACTTCCCAATTAATTTAAAAAAATGTACTCAACTGTCCACGTATGTGTACTTTTATTTTCATTTATAAAATTTGTTATAAAATCAGCACAAATTTTCAGTATTTTATATAGTGAGAAATACAGGTCTTTTATAACCTTGAGTTTTAGATCCACAGTCAACCCACAAGAAGAGTAATTTTTGCTTTGAGCACAAAAAACATATCACTATATCCTCATATCCACATATCACATATCCTCATATCACCAAGGCTACTGAAAAATGAAATAGGAGGGAACAGGGAAGGGGAGAGAAAATGAAGTTAATTGCCACTGTCACCACTCACCCACACCTCACCCTTCATAGGAAGAGCTCTCCTCTAACCATCACCATATTGCCAGATCTCCTGGGCACTGGAGTATTTAGAGGGCCAGCCATTTCAGACCTGACAACGCTACACTCTACAGAGAGGGCTGTCAGGGAGTCACTGTGATCCACTACTTCTTTCCTTGACACCTGCTTAGACCAACTCCCCCTGCCACACACTAAACATTCTAGGTACAGGCATCCACACTTTCCTGCTTCTTCTTGGGAACACAGCCTGGCAGACCAGAGCATGTCAGCGCTAGGAGCATGTAGAGATTCACCTTGGGGATTGCTCCTCAGTCATTTCACTTTGTATGTCAGGTGAAGAAATTCTTTATCACTTCATCTTTACATATCAGGTGTTCACAAGAATTAATTTTCTTTGCTTACAGTTATTCTCAGGGAGTTAAAGTTGGCACAAATTTAAAATGCCCAAGGCAAAAGATAGTGATGCTTTTATACCTTGTAAAATATCCAGCCAAGACTGAAAATGAAGTCAAAAACTGGTGTCAACTGAAACCAAAGTCAGCATCGGATGTGTGTTGACAATCGCACCTGCTCAGGGTCCATTGGGTGTTGCGGTTACAATGATGCTCATCCTTCCACTTCCACCTTGAAAGTAAATTTCACAAAAAGGAAGGTGAGGTCACTTACTGCTGTGATTATTGAGCCACTGGCCATCAAGCACACACTTCCCTGCCTTCTCCTTGGGACACAGCAGGATGTCATTGCTGGAAACATCATCTTCTCCTCTCTCTGGCCTCATACGTGTTCCCCATCATTTTGACTCTTGAGGAGAGAACAAAGAAATTCTTTAATGGTGCATCGTTATACCTTAGGTTTTCATACGGATTTCTCTTCTCTGCTTACAGCTTGTTTTGAATAGAATAAATTGGAGCAACCTGAAATATTAATTTCCAGAGAAAAATATTACAAAGCCAAATACTATCTGGGGTGGCATCTAGTCGCTTATACTGGCTGAAGCATAACTTAATGCATTTTCCTCAACACATGACCTGATCAATTCACTTAGGGGCTGTAGTTGAAAATGATGTTCCTAGATCTGTTTTGTCCTATAAGATAAAATCTCAGGAAAAGGAAATGGGGATAGTTATGTGCTTGCTGGAATCACAGAGGAGAGATGTCCGGACACCTACACAGAATCCCTCTTTAGGTCTGCGTGTACCGGCCCCCTTGCAACAGGAGCACAGGCTCAGCATGTTGTAAGGGTTGGACTGCACCTCCCAGGACTTCCCCCTCAACCTCTGGAAACTTGATTATGTTCACACACTAGGACATACAGAAATCAGTGTACTCTGTGCTCACAGTCCAGGAATTACCTGTAAGTTTATACGATCCAGACTCAAAGAGGGAATCACTGAGTGGCAGGAAACACGCTGGGTATCTTATACATCTTATATAACCATTGCGATACTTTTGCAACATCATCTTCATTTTTTCCACTTTAATATGAAATATAAATGAAAGATAAAATACCTTCTTAAATCCCAAATGCCCACGTTTCCTCAGCAGTGTCCTGTGACCTGAAGAAGTTAGCATTCGTTTGCTCCACTCATGCTGGGAGTGAGTGTGGAATGAAGCTCCTGCCCTCTCCTCAGGCTCATTCCACTCTGAGGGATCCTGCTACAGCCCAGCTGGCACACTTCCTTTGCACAGGTCTCAGATCCTCCTAAGGAAGGGAGGGGGCATTAGATGATCCACTGACAAGACAGATACCCACCAGGATGGATCCTCTTCCCGGCTTCTGCCTGTGATCACAACAGCCATTTATTCAGGGTACTCTGCTCCCTCTTGGGCACTGCTCTAAATCCTTTACGTGTAACTCGTCTCATCCTTGGGATATCTTTTCACATTGGTCTGTTGCGATTCTTGTCTTACAGGGGAGGAAACAGAGGCAGAGCGATGTGATTTACTTTGTGGTCACAGAGTTCCTAACTGGGGTGGGGAGGGGCTGGGGTTCTGGCTTCAGTCTCTGTCCTAGTAACCGTGCTGTGTCCTGACTCTGAGAGAGGAGGTAAAAATGGCATTTAATATGTGGTCTCTATAGCTAGAAAGCAAACTGATAGGAGATTAAACTAGACATTTTAGTGAAATTATAAAGGCTGAGTGGAGACTAGTGGGAGAGTGTGAGCTCTTGGGGGCCACAAATTTAAGAAATCTCCCACCATCTTTTATATTTTTTCTACAGGAATCCTACCAGGCTCTTGCAGGGAAGAGCATGGAGAATCCACAGAAAGCTCCCCTTTGGGTACTGGCTATAGGAGAGGAACAGTAGCCACTGCTGAAATTCACCCAGACCTACCCCACCTCCTCTCCACTGTAGAAGAAGGACTTAGTCTGCAAGAGAAGGTTTCCATGGAATTTCATTTTAGGGAAGGGAGGGAAAAGGAGGCCACCACCGACTGTGCCCAATACTTCATCCCTATCTCCACAGAGCAACAAGTTTTAATTTGCAGAAGGGTGGGTATGAAAAGCATAGCCCAAGGACACTGGTGGTTGCCTCCTATGACTGGAAATGTGCCACCTCTGGAACAGGAGCAGCAATGATTGCGAAGGTACATTCTCAAGTACCGGTTCGACCCTGCCTGTTTAAGACAGAAGCTGAATGAAAATAGAGAATGTCTCCTTTCCTCACCTCTCACCACCATATTATCTTGAGTAAAAGCAACAGTAGAATGCAGTGAAGAGAGTTTCAAAAGACAAGACTGTCCCTGAGGAGCAGAAAAAAAGGGAAGGCTCAAAGCCAAGAACAAGGGATGATTAGAGAAATCTAGTCTCTGATGTCCTGTGAAGAACAAACTCCGGTCCAGATAGCTTAGTAGAAACAATAAATTTCTAACCCAGTCTTGCTCCTAATTAGATTAACACAAACTCCCACACTAAAAGTCTGGCAGAAAGAAAGATGTAGGCATTTTTCTTTTCTTTTCTCTTTTTTTTTTTTTTGAGACAGAGTCTTGCTCTGTCTCCCAGGCTAGAGTGCAGTGGCTGATCTTGGCTCACTGCAATGTCCACCTCCCAGGTTCAAGCGATTCTCCTGCCTCAGCCTCCTGAGTAGCTGGGACTACAGGCATGTGTCACCACGCCTGGCTAATTTTTATATTTTTAGTAGGGACGGGGTTTCACCATGTTGGCCAGGAATGTCTCGATCTCTTGACCTCATGATCTGCCCACGCCGGCCTCCCAAAGTGCTGGGATTACAGGTGTGAGCCAGCATGCCTGTCCAATGTAGGCATTTTTAAGCATCAAATATAATTATCTCATTATCTACTGTGTTATACAACACAGTCCCCTTTCATTAAATAAATCTAAGTACCTTACCCCAAAACAAGAAGGAACATAGTCTGAAGACACAAAGCAATCATATGCATGAGACTCTGATATGACTCAGATGTTTGAGCTGTCAGGCAGGGAATTGAAAATAACTGCTGAGTATGTTAAAGGCTCTAATGGAAAAGGTAGACAACATGCAAGATCAGACAGAGAATTTCAGCAAAGAGACAGTAATTACATTTTAAAAATCTAATGAAAATGCAAGACATTAAAAAAAAAAAAAAAACCACAGTAACAGAAACCAAGAATGCCTTTGAAGGGCTCACCAGTAGACCCTATGGAGATAAGGAAAGACTTGGTTAACATAAAAATAGGCCACTAGATATGACCCAAACTGCAGTGGAAGGAGATGAGAAAGAAGGAACAGGAGAGAAAGCATATCTTCATGGAAGGACAGAACTGTGGACAATATCATATTTTCAAACATGTTTGTAATTAGAATCCGAGAAACGAAAGAGACAGAGGAGCAGAAGAAATATTTGGAAAACTAATGGCTGAGAGTATTCCAAATGTAGTGATAGACACCAAACCACAGAACGAAAAAGCTAAGAAAACACCAACCAGGATAAATATTAAAAACAAAACAAAATACCTAGACATATTAGATTTAAACTGTTGAAAGCCAAAAATAAAGAGAAACTCTTGAAGGTAGCTAGAGGAAAAAAAGCAGATTTTCCGTCTGAAACTATGCAAGCAAGAAGACACTGGAGTTAAATCTTCAAAGTGTTGAATAAAAACACTGTCACTTGGCATAAAGACAGCTTCAGACAAAACAAAAACTGAGAGAATTCATTGCCAGCAGATGCACTTCACAAGAAATGTTAGAAGAAGTCATTCAGGCAAAAAAAATGATATGGGTCAAAAACTTGAATTCACACAAAGAAATGATAAGCACTGGAAATAGAATAATTGAAGATAAAACATCGTTCTTTAAATATTATTTTTTAATTGCTCTAAAACAGGAGTTGGCAAACTATTTTTGTAAAGGGCCCAATAGCAACTATATTCTATGTTGAGGGACAACATCGTCTCTGTCCTAACTACTCAAATGGGCTATTGCAACACAAAAGTCCTTGCTACTCTTAGGTCTGGAGGGACATGGAGCTGTTTTAACAACTGGGAGGGCATCTTTATTGAAAAGGACACAGTCAACCATTCTTAGTTTGAGTTCCCCTGGGAAGTGAGCCTCAGGCTTTAAGGACAACTAGTTTGTTTGGGAGATACAGGAAGACTAGTAGGAGAGTTAGGAAGTGATGTTAAGAAAAGGAAGGCAGAGAATTAAGTTACTTTCATTAACTAGATACTAAATGAGTAACAGGAACCTCATAGAAGTTCAAAACCTAAGTGATCAATTAAATCATAATTTCTTGTTCTTCTCTTCCCGTAATTTGTGGGACTGGCCATGTAAAATAAATAAAATCTGCAGACCCCTATGTGATCTGATGGTCAGTATGGTGGTGAACCAGGGAATCTTGCTAAGTGTCAGAACACGATAAGAATGTAACCACAGAACAGAAAAATATTCCTGGTGTTATCTTAAGTTATAAAGACAGAGCTTAAAATTGAGCACACATCTTATATCTATGTGAAGCAAATGAAAAAGATGAGCAGATATTAGCCTGTAAGGGAATACACCAAACTGTTAATAGTAGTTGCCTCTGGTTGGTGGGGATAAAAAGTGACTATTTTCTCCTCTAGGTTTCTTTATGACCCCTGCTGAATCTATACTTGTTTTATAATAGGAAATAACAATGGCCCTTGTTTTTAAAATGCATAAAAATGTTTTGTTTTAAAAGTATACTTCAAGGACACAACCTCTGTAAGTTTCCCATTTAATGGTAACATTCAAAAGAAAGAGAATCTGAAATAAGTTTGCTCTGGCTTGGCTGTCTACAGGAGAAAGCTGGGTCATACATAAGTTAGCTCTTGCCTTAGCCTAGATCCACAGCTAAGTGGATCTAGGTGTTGATGTGCAGTGAGAGCAACTGTGTTAGAACACTTGCCCCTGAGGCACCTCAAAGGAGACTTTAGGGTTTCTCTTTTTGTCTCTCCCTCTCTGTTTTAGACCAATAAAAAATGTTTATATTTCAGCAAGAAAATGGCTCTTGACACAAACATCTTCAGATAGTAAAAATCACACAGCAATGAGAAATCCACTGATACACTGAGTTAGAAAACCAGTTTCACAGGATGTTTGAGTAAAATAGCATGGGTCCCTTCCCCTGCAGTCTGCGGGTCTTAGCTGTGTGTTCAGAGCGCACTTCCTCCTGCCATCTCAGACCTCAGATTTTCTCTGTGATTAGAATACCCCATATTCAGCCACCTCTCTGGACAAGAGCTTGCAGAATGCTGCTCCTGCTACCGGGTATCCTGGTGGCCTCCCTGTGGACGTGTGAGTTGCTTTACCCAAGGGACATCTCGCTCATTGGAAGGGAGGCACAGAAAGTGTGGACATTTATTTATTTTTAATGTTTACTTTTATTTTAAGTTCAGGAGTACATGTGCAGGTGTGTTATATAGGTTGAACTGTGTCATGGGGTTTTTTTGTACAGATTATTTCATCGCCCAGATACTAAACCTGGTACCCATTCATTATTTTTCCTGATCCTCTCCCTCTTCCCATCCTCCACCCTCTGATAGGCCCCAGTATGTGTTGTTCCCCTCTATGTGCCCATGTGTTCTCATCATTTAGTTCCCATTTATAAGTGAGAACATGTGGTATTTGGTTTCCTGCTCCTGTGTTAGTTTGCTAAGGATAATGGCCTCCAGTTCCATCCATGTCCCTGTACAGGACATGATTTTGTTCTTTTAATGGCTGTATAGTATTCCATGGTATCCCTATCAATCCCTTTACTGGGTATATACCCAAAGGAATAGAAATCATTCTGTTTTAAAGACACATTGCATATGTATGTTTATTGCAGCACTGTTCACAATAGCAAAGACATGAATCAACCTAAAGTGTGGACACTTAAATCACACTATTTTCAGGTGGAACAAAGCCACATGGTAATTCAAGCTAAGCTGACAAATTCCACCATTACCTTGAGTTCTTCAGGAAGAAAATGTGAACTTCACACCCAAGCTTTCCCTTAATAGAAAACAAACATACTATCTTAGTCAACATCAACATTTCATATTGAAAAATTTCAAAATTTTTGGTTTTCCTTTCAGATACCAGCAGAGGCAATCTCATAACACAACCTGTAACATCCGTCACCAAGAAAAAAGGAAATACAGCATTTCTTGAATGCCAGATAAAATCCAGTACCTTCCAGAAGAATGTATGTATACACTGGTACCACCAGAAGCCAGACCAGCCCCTAAAGCGAATTCTGTATATCTCCTCAAATGAAAATGTAGTCCATGAACAAGGTGTTAGTGAGGAAAGATATGAAGCGAGGAAATGGCAAAGTGACTTGTCCTCCAGCCTGAGAATACACCGAGTTGCCGAGGAGGACGCAGGGATATATTACTGTGCCTGCTGGGACACACTCTATCAAAATGATCCACTGTAACTGAACAAAAACGCCTCCCACGCCTGCTGCACCTGTGCAAACACACACCTCCTCTTTTCTGCCTCCTAGAGGCACCTGGTTGCTGACCGCAGAGCACTTTTCTCTGGTGCATGTGTCCTGAGCAAAGTCTGAGCAGGAGCCCAAGGGCCCAACCTCTGATGCTCCTTTCAATGAGAAATTTTATCATCCAACCTCACACCTCGGGAGCCTGGGCTGGCTTTTGGGCTGGTTTATTGACTTTGAATGAATGAAAGGGTGCTGGAAAATACAAGGCCTTTTGAGTGACATAGACATGGATTTCAAATTCCTGCTGGGCCACTTACTGACAGTGTGATCTAGGAAAGTTCTTAATGCCTTTTCATTCTGTTTATTCAGCTTCAGGTGGGGCTAACATTAGTCACCTCATAGAGTTGCTGAGGTCTAAATGAGCCTCCATATACGAAAGCTTCTGACATAGCGCTCAACAAATCACTTCCTTTGTGTCCTTTCCCTTATGACTAAATCACTGAGCTATCTCAGCTAAAATAGTGATGTGTAGAAACTTAAAAACAGGCCAGGCATGGTGGCTTGCACCTGTAATCCCAGGGGTGAGTATTGGAGGTCAGGGTGGAAGGATTGCTTGAGGCCAGAGTTTAAGACCAGTTCGGGCAACATAGTGAGACCCTGTCTCTAAAAAACATACAAAAATTAGCTGGATGTGGAAGTAGTCACTTGTAGCCCTGGCTATTTGGAAGGCTAAGGTGGGAGGGTCACTTGAGCCCAAGAATTCGAGGCTGCAGTGTGCTCTGATGGTGCCGCTGCATTCCAGCCTGGGTGACAGAGCTAGACCCTGTCTCAAATAAATAAATAAATAAATAAATATAAAATCTTATATTGTTCTCCAAACAACAGTAAATTATAACTTTAATTCTCAAAAACTAAAAATTATGCATGGGAAAAGAGTGGAGGGTAATAAACCAAAAATATTTTTTTCCTCCAAAATTTTGCTTCAGTCACAATAGAGTATAACAGCACAGTGTCTAAAGCAATAACCACATGAATTGTCAATATTTATCACACTGTGAAGTCTGGGGACATTTCCAATCTATAAAATGTACATAGTACTGCAAGAGGTTGTGAAATTATAATATCATTTGTTACCATACACAGTGATTATACTTTTCCTCCAATACTCGTGATACTGCATAGCTACCCACAACTCTGACAAAATATGACCAAAATGGGAGTGGAGAAAGAGGTCAAAGATAGACCTATTTAAAGTAACACTTAAAAAAACAATAGGAGGGAATTACTCCAAAGGGGAAGTTAACATTGACTTATTATAACAGAAGTGTTTTCAAGAGATCTTCTTGGATTTGATAGTTTCTTTACACCAGAACATGACAAATACCACTTCAACAGAGATCTCCCTGTGAAGGACTTTCATTGGTTTTAAAACAAACCTTTCCCTCCCTGTCACAGAGCAACAGCTGCCACTACATCTTCAGTCCTAATCTGTGCTCCCTTGTAGCGTCTACTCTGACTAGCCACTGGCAATGTCAACCTCATGGGTTTTTCTTGTGTCTTTGGCTTGGGTTTGTAGATTGACTTTACTCCTTTCTTGTCTTTTCGTAATTTTTGTGTCCACAGTTAACTGTTTTCAGTGCCTCTCGTTTCTCTTCCTTGTTTTTCAGATGGAGACACCAAAATGAGAATATCTCAGGATCAACTCTCCTCCACACGCAGACAAGACAGAACAGTGCACATAAGGTGCAAGCTGTCTGGGGTTCTTCTCGAGAAGACCGTTGTGCACTGGTATCAGCAAAAAGAAGGGAAGCCCCTGAGACGAATCCTTTATGGCTCAGCCAAAAATTACAAGCAAGACAGGCCCAATGCCCGCTTGGAGGCAGATGATAAACACGATGGTATTTTTTACCTGATCATTAATAATGTTGCCAAGTTGGATGAAGCCACTTACTACTGTGCCTGCTGGGATCTCACAATGTCACAGAGTCAGAAGGGACCTGAAAGAAAACCTTCCTATGACCACCCTCTGACTGCTTTCATACTCCTGCAACCACAACAGACTCCTCAATGCTCTTGTTCATTGGTTCATAGGCTGTTTGAACAGGGAGGGCTCTTGGAACATATTTAGCCCAATGTCCCCACTTCAAATGAGGAAACCTGGGGCACAGAGACAGCAAGTGACTTGTCTCAAGCTAGTTAACCACAGAGGTAGGGCCACACTCTTGCATTTCAGGTTCTCAGTCCAGTGCCTCTTCCTGCCTCTCTTGTGGTCTGTGTTGAACTTCTTTCAGCAGAATCACATTTCTTTCAAAAGGGAACTGCGACAACTTCCCTATGCATCGTCTTCCTCAGTGGTACCCCTAGGCCCCAGTGAAGTCTGATATCGGCCAAACATGTAACTACCACACTGCTGAGAAGGGGACAAAGGTCAGCAGGGATGGACTCCACGCTCCATCTACCCATGTTGTCTTCTCATAGCTATTTACTGCCCTTTGTTTCTATAGCTTCCTATCTGTTCTGAAATCCCTACTAATCAGAGCAGTTTCCCTGGTATGCCCATCACACATATGGGCAAGTGGGAAGTAGAGATTAGCTTTTCTTCTGACTACATTAGTAAATTCTTATAATAGAAGTGCCTGCTGAACCAAGGCTGGAATTTCCTACTCTTCACTCTGAAACCTGGAACCAATCCTAATTGGCTGGCCACACACTTGTTTCAAATTGGGTAGCCCTGGCTTGCTTTCTGCTGTCTTAGAGTGACCTAGGACTTGTTCATGTCCAAGGCCTTACCAGCCACACCTAGAAAATAGCAAGAACAATAGTAGTAACCATATCTATACCATTACATGATAGCTCAGTACCGCTCTTTTTGAATGTCTGACAAGTAGCCAAAAAATTACTGATTCCAATTCCACTCCCTTCCCCCAATCTCCAAGCATGTATTATTTTCCTCCCAGACTTTCCTATTGCAGTAAATGGCAACAGTATATTGTATCATCTGATGCAATGGCAAGGGTTTTTTCTCAAGCAGATAGTGTTTTGTTGACTTCCATGTTTTTTTGTTTCTCCTGGTAATGAGAGAAAAGTGAAGAGACCCAACTATTATTGAGTTTCCTGTGATATGAGATCTGAAGGGAGGTTATAGGAGCTCTGGAAACTGTGATTTCACCTGCCAGAGAGACACCCACAAACCAGGCCCAACCCTGTGTGGCCCAATCTGAGATTGGAGTAGGCTGTCTCGACAGAGCCCGCGACCAAAACACTACGGACCCAATGTAGAGAACACCTAGTCTTCTAACTTACTGCAGGTTTAGAAACTCTTTGTGGTCCCCTTGACATGTGCAGGGCAATAGGCCAGCCATGACAGCAATGATTGTCATTCTGAAGTGCATAGCTCACATGGCCTCATGGATGTTATAATCTCCTGGTGTCACTGAAAGACAAATACAAAGAAAGTAAATTGTGAGATATAATTTGATATTCAGATTCAACTAGTCCCACTCCTCACAGATTATTTTGCTAGGTGCTGGCACTGCCCACTCATTGCTTTTTAGAATATGCAAATCAGCCATTTCATCTGCTTTTTATTTCATTTGATACGTTCTGTGCTTCCTAGAAAGCAATACCCAGCATCCTTTATATGGCCATTTGAGATACAGATTCTCTGTATTATAAAGACCTAGACTATACCTGGGAACTGCGCTCCTTACACATATCTTTCCAACTGTGAAATAATTAATGAACAGGGTTTGGGATCTGGAAAATTTGCACTGAAATCCTGGCTCAGTTTGAACTCCCTAATTCTGTTTCCTCACATGACTTTTAATAGTAATAACCATTTATAGGGTAAAGCAGAAAGAGAAATGCATAATTGGTGCCTGACTCACGGTAGACACTATATTTATGAGTTTCCTTCTCTTTCACTATCAAAAAGCACAGGGCCATGGATTGTCATCCTGGAGCAGGGGAAAGGGAAGCGAAAAAGAGATTTGGGGCTTAGAGTAGAATATTAATTTCCCAAGACATTCTTCCAGACACGAGTCTTTTTATGCAAACATTTCTTGTTTGTCAAAAAGAAACAAGTGTTTCACCAGGCATGTTTGCCTGTGGGAGCAGTATCAGTTGAAAAGTGTCTATAATATGCATAGTGGCATGTTAAATACCCCAAGTGCAAAAGAAACCCTAAAAGACTAAATCATCAGGTTAAGAATGAAGGCAGGTGGCACAATTGCTAAAAGGGAGACTGATTGGAAGTGCAGTGACCTGGTCTCTCGCAAACACTGCCCCGGTGTTTTCAGAAGCAAGTGACGATTCACTAGACTATATCGTAACATATCTGATATCATCTAAGTGATGACATCTGTGAAATCAAGTTATGCTAATTTATGAAAGTTAGTGGTCCACAGATGGTCAGTATGTGATTTTTGTATCTCTTGTACATGTCAGATAATGTATTTATTTCGCTTCAGATAGTGGTCTCTCTTGGAAGTGTCTTAACTTACTTCTGTACCTGATTTAATTGAGATCCATTAATTTCTAAAAGACAAACCAATGTGAAAAATAGTGCAAATTATTATTTTGGTTCATGTTGGCCACCAAACCCTGAAATGAAATGTGAGATATATCTTCATATCTTTTGATGGCCAAACAAATTTGGTCAAAGCTGTTCTCTATGAAAGTTATTATCATCAAACTTGAAAAGTGATGCGAAACTTCAAGCAATGCAGTGCCAACTTGTGCTTTACCTCACTTGACTGACTTGTTATTTATGTATTTTCTCATTCATAACCCATCTTCTTGGAAGCAGGATTTAAGTTGCCTCAGTTTGTTAACTCAAGACATGACAAATGTGGCGGGGGGGCGGGTGTGTGTTCCAAAATATAGGGTTAGAGGCAAAATTGCCCGTCTTTATACACATTCATTCAGGTTTCATTTTATGCCTTTAGTAGAACTGAACATTATGGTCTTCACATAGTTTTTGTTTTTTTGTAAACTTAATAAAAAATGTTATAATTAATTACTTACATTTTTACATTTTATTATTTAAATCTTTCAAGGCTGTTGAAATGTAGACAGCTTCTAAGACTTCTGATACTTCCCCACATGGTCCTGGAATAAGGAAAAGCAGAGGACAAGAAGGGACTGAGTGGACATCATCCCATCTATGACAGGTGCAAGGGTAGCTGACAGTCCGAAGTAATAATAACTTATAATTTTCAGATAAAAAGACACAGAAATAAGATGCTTCCATTCTACCTTACGAAGTGAAGTCTCTCTGTCTGAATTATTGCATAAATGATAAGAGGAAATCAATCAGTTTTTAGCACCTCCTGTGTCCCCGGCTCTATTATAAATATCTCACAAAAGTCCTGGGAATTAGGTCTAATCCTCTCCACTTAAAAGGTGAGGAAACCAAGGCTCTGAGATATGTCTGTGCCCAAGGGCACAACACCAGGAGTGGAAGAACTGGAATCTGAACCTGGGTTTTCCAATTTTAAAGTGTCTTTTTCTTCATTCCCAACTTCCTGAGATATAATTTATTTCATAAGAATCTTTTAAAAATTCGAGTAAACTTGTTAATGTTTGTTGCTCCAGCCACTCTGTACATCTCCACCATCTCTGCAACAACACATAAGCCTCTTATTGGCTTATGGCGACCAACTATAAAACCATCTGCTTCACACAAATTGCCGTCCCGGGCAGCACCCCTTCCTTTCTGCTCACGCATATATCTTCCTAAAGTGCAAATGTGATCATGTCACTTTCTTCTCTAAATTTTTTAGAAAGTCCTCATTGTCTATTCTTCTTTCAAAAATGTTTATTTGAAAATACTATAAAATAGAAAATTGTCCACATTCTTACGTCTTAAAAATTAATGTGTTAAGTTTCTCCTACCCCATTTTCATCCCATACCCCTTTACTCAATGGATGCAATTATTCTCCTACATGTTCCTTCTGGCCACGTGTAGCTTTGTCATTTTAGTTTTAATCTATTTGGACCCTTTGTTATCTGGGATGAGGTAAAGTGATATTTTTATTTTCTCAGGTAATTATTTTCCTAATGCCCGTTTCCAAACAACCCACCCTTTCCTTTCAATTTAAAAATGCTGCAGCTTGTTTTAAATAGGTACACACATTTGACAAATTTTCTAGAGAATTTATTTTATTTGTCTATTTCATTATTCTTATATCATTATCATATTATCTCAGTAGCTTTATAAGAATTAAGATCTACAATGCCAAATATCTATTCACTGTACCATTTTTCAGAAAATTATTTTTCAATCATCTCATATTTATTCATTCCTATAGAATTTAAAATCAACTTATCTAGTCCAACATTAAACCTCACACCCTAGAACAACAACAACATGTTGTAGTAATTCTGACTGGAATTGCTGGAAATTTATAGATGAATTTAGGGTGTATTGGCCTCATTATGATAGAAGCTTTTTATTCAACAGTGTATGTTTCTCCATGTATTTAGGTTTTATCTTATGCCCTTAGGGAAACTAAATACTGTGTTCTTCATATCGTTCTTGTATTTTTTTGGTAAATTTAATAAAAGATTTTATAATTCATTACTTTTTCACATTTTATTACTTCAATCCTCCATGCCTCTTGAATATTGACAGCTGCTAAGACTCCTGATGCTCCCCCTCATGGTCCTGGAATAAGAAAGGCCAGAGGACAAAAGAGACTGAGTGGCCATCATTCCGTCTATCACAGGTGTAAAAGGTCATCGACAGCGCCACGTAATAATTTTGAATTTTCTATTAGAAAGAAACCCTTTCCAAACATAATTTTCACCCAGCCCCATTGTCCTCCCCATTGGCTTGGGGGCTGTGAGCTGCCATGTATGGACAGGTGACCTCTGTGACCTCATTTATACCTTCCTGAATGAGACTCAGGGGACTCAGGCTGGAGCAGGGTGGAGCTGGAGGGGACATGGAGGTCGTCAGACCTGTCCTCCTCAGTCCTTGCAACTGAACACTACATCTGTACTCAGGAGATCACACAGCAGACTCTGGCTTAAGATGGCAGATTTTTCAACATATCAGATAGTTCGATTGTTGTTTTTTTTTTGGTCATGTGTCAGTATAATTAATCTATTATTTCATGGGAGACATAATTCCACAAATTTCTTCTGTTATTCCGGGAGAAATAAGAAGTCATTGCAAAACACATTTTTTCTTTTGACATTGCTTTGGTAAAGCATCGTGTTGCCAAATGATAAAAGCAGCTTTTTGAAAGTGAAGACCTTGGTCCAAATTTCTCAAGTATATCTGCACTGACACATTGCATTTTCAGTTACTGAAGAGTTTCCTCCTTTCAGAATTATCTTCCCAAATTGCCCTGGTGTTTGTGGAAACAGAAGGGCTTTTCCTTTGATGTAATCTCAAAGCAGTTTCAACACAATTGAACACCTGGAAATTAAAAAAAAAAAAAAAACTGTTCTCTGAATACTTTTCCTGGTAATTTAGAAAAGCAGTGGGTTGACCCATTGAGCCTGCTGTTTTCTCTTCCTGCTTTTTTTTTCCATTTCCCTTTTCTGTTGGTGCTTTTCAAGAATTACTGCCTTAGAAGAAAACAGGCAATTTATGAGGAAAAAGTACAAACTATCAGATGTCACAAAACCTATATTCAAGGACTTCCAAAAAAGCCAGAAGATCAAATTACTAGTTCAAAGTGGTTGGATTGCTAGTCATGTCATGAGGATTAGAAGGCTGAGATTTTTGTAGAAGCTTAGACCAGTGTGATAGCACTGGTTGGATCAAGGTATTTGCTGAAGGGACTAAGCTCATAGTAACTTCGCCTGGTAAGTAACTTTTTTTTCTGTTGTTATCCCAGTAATGAAAAACGGATAGATACTTTTTAGAAAAAAATGATCAACCTTATCTGAATCTGTCACATCCCTGGCCTCAGCATACGAACAGCAATTTTTCAGGTTAGCTGAATATGGAAACAAAACGATTTTGTACATGATATCTTCCCTTCCCTGTCTGTAAGTGGATTAACATTCTACTTTTAGAATACACACACACTAACACACACACACCTAACACACACACACACAGACATGGTAGACTCTGGAGAGAAATTAAAATGTTTTGAGGACCATGTCTGTAAACAATTGCTGTAAGTCCTTGATCCAAGTTACTTTTTTGTAGGTCTTTTAAGTGAGAGACATAAAAAATGGAATTTTGAAAATTACTTCTTCTCTGTATTTTCAGATATAACATAGTGTTCCCTTCTTCTGCTAGCCTGCCAAATCCATAGTATTGATTTTGATCTCATCCTGAGAAACAGTACAGAAAAAAATGCTTCTTATAGTGAATTACTATAGAACGTCGATACATCCCACTTTTTAGTGCTCTAGTTTCTTTGAGGGAGGCTGAAGTCAGTCAAAGCTTATGCTACTGGGACTCTTGCTATATCACCTGGAAATGGCCCAGTTTAATAGAATTTGTAAGTTCAACCAACCATGTCAGCTCCAAGGTCAATGAAATGAGTCTTTCTGATTTTACATCTTCATTTCTTCATTCATCCTCTCAGCAAATAGTTACTGAAAACAGTTTTTGTTCTGAATGCTGGAGATTAAAGGGCAAAGAAGCACAGTCTCAACACTCAAAACCTGCCAGTCTGGTAGACAAGTATTCTAGATTCTGGCTTGGTTGGGCCCTGTCTGTGTTTTTTGGCCTGTGGCTGCCCAAGAAGCAGAAGGTCTTGGATTCATGAGCTCATTTTCTTTCTTAATTTATGTAGCAGTTATTTCTTATAAGTTCTATGTATTGTGTTTGGTGGAAAGATTTGATAAAATGACTCGATATTGTTACTTTAAGGAGAAAATTAATATTAGTACAGTTTATTGAGAGCCAGACACCATGCTAAATAGTTTCAGTGCTTTATCTCCTTCCTCGTCAGACCTATGCAGGAGGTCTTCTTTGTCCCATTTCACAGATGAGGAAACCGAGGACTAGAGAAGAGCAGTTACTTTCTTAAAGTCACATGATCAGTCACTGTGGCAACGATTGGGATCTAGCTAAGGCTATCTGTTTCCAAGTGCCTGGTCTGGACCCTTATGTGATATTTAGCAATATTAAGTCATATTTTTATACTTTGAATATTTTCTCTTCTGTAACTTGATCCTGTGAATGGTCTAGCGCTGTTGCCCGGCTGGAGTGCAGTGGCACGATCTCCACTCACTGCTACCTCCACTTCCGGGGTTCAAGAGATTCTTCTGCTTCAGCCTCCTGAGTAGCTAGGATTACAGGCACCTGCCACCATGCCTGGCTGTTTTTTTTTTCGTATTTTTAGTAGAGATGAAGTTTCACCATGTTGGCCAGGCTGGTTTTGAACTCCTGAGCTCAAGTAATCCACCTGCTTCAGCCTTCCAAAGTGGTAGGATTGCAAGTGTGAGCCACCGTGCCTGACCCAAAAGAAGTTACATTAGAATCAATCTAGATACCCATCCCTTCGTAAATACGAATGGCAAAATACCTATAAATCATACTGAATATCTATTTATTAAATGTCAAACATAGAAATCCTATTATTGTTTCTCTTTGAAAATTAAGGAAATACTAACTCTAAATTACACTTCAGACAAAGTGTATACATGAAAACTCTGTAGGGAAGATTTAGAAGATTCAGGCAAAATCATGAGAAAAGGTAAAATCAGACACTTCAATGTATGTGATACAAGGAGAGAATGTACATAACCCAAAGTGCCCAGGGCAGGGTGAGGTCAGTCCTTAAATTCCTGATTACATTCAGGTTTATTGTGATTTTGTTTGACCTTTGTCTTGGCTTAATGTCAGCAGGGCCAATTTTTATGCATTTATGTAAATATTGAAAAATGTTGGCACAATTTTAAAACAAACATAAGGGGAGATTCTTGTAAAGGCTTCTCAGGTGGTAGGCAGCAGTTTGGCAAAAAAATCAAGGTGTTTGGCCCCTAAACAAAGCTCATCATTACAGGTACGTTTTCTTCAAATTTTGCAATGTAGAGAAGGGATGCGAGGCAGGCATGCAGGAGCTGGCTCAGAATTCTAGGATTCCCTCCTGGTTTGGTCACTAATGATGGTGAAATCTCCAGAGAGGTCAGGAGACTTGGTTCATGCCATGGGAGTCAGAACTTTTCCTGCCCTAGCATGAGAGACATTACTAAGGAGCTTAGACCATCTGCAAATCTCTAAAGGGTAGAGGCCTTATGTTCCACTGGTATCCCTCTGTTGAAAGTTTTGTGAACAAGTTTAGTTCAGAGATTTTATTTCTTCAATTCTAAAAATAACCAATGGAAAAAAGTTAAAAAAAAAATCAGCTACCCTCCTCATTTGGTCACCAGAAGGTGAAATATTTGATAATTTGACGGAAGAATGATTAATATCAAATGTCGAAATATTTCACAGTGTGACCATACTCAAAAGTGACATAAGCTGCATTTATTGATTTTTTTAAATCAGTCCAATAAGTTTATGTATTATGTGTTAGCTTCAGATGTAATTATGCCTGGCTGAGAGGAAACATCTTACAAAGATACTCTTAGTCTATTACATCCACTGAAATGAAAGTTTTCAGAGAATTTTCACAAAGTTGATACAGCATTGAGAAAAGTAAAAGCAATTATATATTTTTGTTTCCTTAGTGGTTGAGCTCGTATGATGAAATTAACTTATAAGTTAAAAAGTGACCTTCTGATTCTCTTTCATCCAGTTGATTTAATGTGAATTGTAGCAATCAAAGTCATAATTTGTAGTTTTCTGAGAAGTGATTTTTCAGGAAAGTGAGGTGCAGGAAAAGGTATGGACTTTATTTCTCGATGACTCCTGGGGCTGCCGCTTTCTGTGTAACTGCCCTTTAGGAAGTGTATTTTGATTCACCAAGTATTCAAATTATAAAAATGCTAGTTCATTATAGAAAAATTGGAAAACACACAAAAATAAACAAAACATTAAAATATTATATTGACCCTCATCACATTATTATTTTGTTATACTTTTATTTAAACATTTTTTCTATGCTTTTTGTTTGTTTGTTTTACAAAGTTGGAATTATACTAGACACACAATAGATCTGGCTTTTCCAGTTCACACTACTTCATAAACATCCTTTTCATATGTCCTTAATATTTTCCAATAACAGAGCAAAGTTGAAAGTTCCAATTTCAAGTTGATCTATACAATGAAGGTAATGGAGATTATTTATCTTGAGGGAATGTTGTATATATTACATGAAATTAAATATGGAAATTACCCACCAGAATGTGTGGCACTTGGTAGGTGATAGAAATATGAATTCCTCCTCCAGAATTCAAGTTACTACCCATGAGAGGTCCTTATACACTCAGGAATACAGACAGATGTATCAATCCTCATCTATTCAACAGCTCACTTCAGAACAAATATCACTACTTGTAAAATGCTTTCCATTTCTAAAAGACTAATTGTACCTGCTTCTAAAAGTAATTAGAATGTTTTACATATTATCTCAAATATGATGTGCCTGAATACAAGGTGATTTTTCATTTTACAGAGAAAATTTATACAAGTTTAAGAAAATATGTATTTTCCCCTCCCCCAACTTGAATATGTAAATTTATGGGGATACAGGAAAAACAGTCAAATGTTTACTTATAACATTTAATTTCTTAACTGGATCATACCTACAGTTGAGAAATACTGGCTTTGTTGCCTTTATATTTCATAAATTATTTTGTTTTGATGTTTCACATGCATCTAAAGCAACTACTTTAGAGCAACTTTCTCAGGCATCTGAGGTCTCAGTCTCCACTGTGGAATCCCCTTACGATGGTGTCCTTGAATATTTTATTCTAAGAAATAATTATCCACTCACGAAATGAAAGGAAATTATTTTTTCCGATTTATTCTGCTATTCTACATTTGTATGACGTAAGTAAAAACAACAGGGACCTTCGCCCCAAGTAATAATGACCAAATCCATGATACATTTCTTTGCTTTTATTTCCTTTTACCATTGCCAAAGCTAGCACTCACTGAGTTCATTTCATGTTGATATCTCGTCCAGTTAGTCCCTCTGGATCAAAGCAGAGTATTAGAAGAACATTTTTAAATATGAGACGTTACACAAAGACTGTAGCATACATAAGGCACCCCCCCCCCCCCGCCATGTTGTGAGAGAAAATTTTGGGAAAGAAAGCCTCATTTTATGTTCCGGCACTTCCCGTCTATCTAAATTTAGTACGTAGGTGTCCCTATCACAGAGCTAGGATTTGCAAACGTGTTCTCCATTCCTAGTGTCTTCTTTGCGCTTGACCTTACAAAACCATCGACTCCTGGGGACAAAAGAGAAACATGCCAAATGTATAAACTATTGGTTATTTATTTAAGCTACCTGTTCCAAAATCTATTTGAGAAGACCTAAGTTAAAATACACAAGCACAGTCAGACCATGAAATAAATACAGATGATCTAAAGCTCCAAGGAAAGAAGGAAAAAGGCCTGTGATTACCTAGCAAGGAGCACAGGTTAACATTTTATGCTCAAAGGAAGGAGAAAAAGGTAGGGGAATACATACTTCTTATTAACTGATAAGAAGAAGCACACCAAATTTTCAAACATCATATTTTTTTTCTGTTACTAAATTAGAAAAGGACTTCAATGCATGAGTTCTTTAGAAGGAAATGGAAGAGTGGGCATTACCTTCAACTTCCATTTTGGAAAATGAAAGGAATGGTCATGAAACAAACCCATTGCATATTGCCACTGCGTCAGTGCTACGGGCATCCTGACATTTAATGAAATGCACAGATGGTGATGCTCAGCAGACATGGTCAGGCAGATAACATGTAGTGATCTAAAGTGATGACAGAAAGATGGATTTGAGGACCAGGCCTCCTGCCATTTCTCTAGCCATTCTGCCTTGAAGGGTCAAGCCAGGTGTTTCAAGCTGGACTTTGGTATGAACTAGACAGAAGTCAGTTTGAGGCTGAAGTTTCTGGTGAAACTTGGAAGGCAAATAAGCTGTGCTGCTGATTAGAAAAAGCCTCACCTGTTCTGAAAAACAAAAGTGAAGAATTTCCATACACTGACTGAGTATATTAGACTTCAGTCAATGTTCCCTTTGATTTTCTTAACACGGCAGATAAGGCAAATGATAACCTGTTAAAGATTGGGCGTGTGGAAGGCATGTTTCTTGTGATGATGGGGACGATGGCTTTCAGAATCCCAGGCGTGTCAAAGCAAAGTGGAATGCAAACAGAGGAACTGAGAAAGAAGTGATTCTTCCTGCTTAATTGCTATGGATTTAACCGCCACTCCAAAATGCTGAATTTTTTTTTTTTAGTAAAGACAATGCTTGGTCCTATAGGGTTAAAATATCGTGTAAAGGCACACAATCATAGCAAACAGACTGCTAATCATAACAATGATGATGACATCATCATCATAACCTCTTATATTTCCATAGCATTTTTTTTTTTTTTTGAGACAGGCTCTTCCCCTGTTCCCTAGGCGGGTGTGCAGTGGTGTGATCAAGGCTCACTGCAGCCTCAAACTCCTAGGCTCAAGTGACCCTCCTGCCTCAGCCTCTTGAGTAGCTGGGCCTATAGGCATGCACATCATGCTCAGCCAATGCTTATTTTATTTTTAGTAAAGGTGAGGTCTCACTAGGTACTATGTTGCCCAGGCTGGCCTCGAAGTTCTCAGCTCAAGCAATCCTCCCACTTCAGCCTCCCGAAGTGCTGGGATTACAGGCACGAGCCACCACACTGGCACCTATAGTATTTTATTCAAATTGCTTTTTTATATCTTGTTTCATTTTGGTCTCACTTCAGTGCTGGTAGCGATGTTGAACTGATCTCCACTAACATCACTGTTTTTAGAGAAATAAAACACCAAAAGCTTTAAGTTATTTGATTTGTGGAGCAACAGAACTTGTTATGAGCAAAATGAACCAGGACTGGAACCCTGGTCTTTTGAGAATCCCAGACCACCAGAATTTGAAGAACTCAGGGAAACTGAATTAGAGTTTTTGATATGGGCTGAATCACTGTGGAATTATTATAAGAAACTCTTTGGCAGTGGAACAAAACTTGTTGTCACAGGTAAGTATCAGAAGAATACAGTATTTCCAAGGTAATAGAGGGAAGGCAAGAAATGATTAAATTGAAATAATGTAATAATGTTTAGAAAAAAGAGGAATTGGATGGGGATTTAATGTAGAAATCTCAGGAGAGACTTTAAAACAAATGCTCATACTAAAAGAGAACATAGATAACATTGCACAAATATCATAATAGGATTTGGCTTTGTGCATATATGGACCTCTATAAAGTGCTCATATATAATGTATGAAATTATATCATTAAAAATTTTGGCCCTGAGACAAAATATATTATGACAGGGAAGTTCGTGATACACTCTATGAAGTGGACGTGTATTCATCTCTGATGGTCAAAGAGATGTTGACTCTTGTTGTGAAAGAGCGGGGTGTTAGAGTCAGGTCCACCTGGAACTCTGGCTCCACCACTCTCTGATAAGTGAAATTGATTGACTATTCTCTGGCCTCAGTTCTCTAATCCATAAAATGGGATAACAGTATGAATTCAGCCGGCTTGTATAAGAATTGCACAAGATAGTGTGAATTAAGTACTCGGCACATTGTCCAACCCAAAATAGGTGCCCAACAAATGTTCTCTGGATTCACATGTAAAGAGAGAATGGGATCGACTATGGAGAGTTGCTTTCAGCCCATAAAATTTAAAGAACAGCATTTCTCCAGAGGATTCAGCTGTGCTTCTAACTGCTCAAATGGAAGGTTATCTTAATATTGGCTCACACACACAAAAATTGAAATTTTCGATTCGTTTCTTGTTAGCAAACTTTTTAATCACTTGAAAAAAACATTGAATTAAGATGCTTATTTTTTATTTTTGTTGTTCTATGTGCTTTACTTAATCCTTTATCTTAATTGATATCATTTCTAACACCAACATATTGGTCCTAAGATTTATAGCCAGTTAGTTTAGGGTTCTGTTTGTACGTCTCAGGAAAAAAAAAGGTTAAAATCTTACCAAAAATGGTCAAGATATCAAATCATAGTTGGAAGCATCATAAATCTGAAATACATATTTAAACATAAAGTGGCTATAATTATTTATCTAGTGAAAAAATAAGAAATAGAGAACATTTAAATAAATACCCATATGTAGATTTAATATATCATGCCATCTAAAGAAAATGTAGTTGATATTTGGTAAATTTACAGTGCTGCATTTTAATAAACTACAAACAACTTAGGCAATTTAACTCACATATACTATTTGATTATGCCAATAAATGTACATAGATGAATCCAGCAGTTTTATTACTTTAAATAAATAAAATATATAAATTCTATTTATTATTGATGTAAAAACTTAACCATGCTTGACCATAAAAAACACTCTTTTATTTTTTATTTTTTATTTTTTATTTTTATTTTTTTTGAGACGAAGTCTCGCTCTGTCGCCCAGGCTGGAGTGCAGTGGCCGGATCTCAACTCACTGCAAGCTCCGCCTCCCGGGTTTACGCCATTCTCCTGCCTCAGCCTCCCGAGTGGCTGGGACTACAGGCACCTGCCACCTTGCCCGGCTAGTTTTTTGTATTTTTTAGTAGAGACGGGGTTTCACCGTGTTAGCCAGGATGGTCTCGATCTCCTGACCTCGTGATCCGCCCGTCTCGGCCTCCCAAAGTGCTGGGATTACAGGCTTGAGCCACCGCGCCCGGCCAAAAACACTCTTAATATGTACATTTTAATAGTAGTATTTTTAAAAATCATATGAGAGGATGATCCAGAATATCGGCCCTTACCAGGTATAACGAAGTATGTTATTTAATGATTAGTTAACTATTACATTGAGAAAGTTATGGAAGTTCCAGATTCATTTTGTCCTGAAAAGAATGAAAGTTAAAGAATCTAGCTAAAGAAAGGGGACAAGAGGCAATGAATGCTGTGGTACCACACAGAAAATGTCCAAGTTTATCATTTGATTTTTAATTTCTTTAGTACAATGAATTAGAAGTATTTCCATGAAGAGACACTAGTTCCTAGGATGAAAATTAGATTGGAAAATATACTGACTAGAGACTAAAATTATAGAAATATAATGTACAATTGAAAAATTAATCTTACATTTTATAACATGTTTTTAAAACTAGAAACAAACTATATAGTGGAAAAATATACACTGTCTCACAAGTGTAACAAGTAAAATACTATTGGCACCAAAAGCAAAGAGTATGAAATTAAAATAAGCACATTATGCCTAATTAAATTTATAGCATGCTCAAGAATTAATATTACTGTATATGTTTATTAATTTTGTATGAAAATCAGAAGCTTTGTTACAGAAACAGAAATTATCAAGATTGTTTTCTTTTCTTCGCAAGTGAGAAATTTAATGCTTATTTTCTTAAGAAATTGTTCAATTATTAAACTCACTTCAAATCAGTCAAAGCATTGGAGTTTCAATTCGAAATCACATTAGAAAGAATTGTAACATTTATAATTTCAGTTATTAGATTAAAAATAAATGTATAACCCATTAACATTCCAGATTCAAGTAATATGCCTTTGTAAACATATAATGTTTTGTTATATATCTTGACCTTATGCGTATAAGAAGCTCTGGAACCATGACTTTTAATAGAGCAATTACATATACATTTTATTCAGCAGGCTAAGACAAAGAGAATAATGGAGCTTTAAAACAGTTAAGTAGTATATAGAACAGACACAAACTCTGGGAGAGATATAAAGAGTCAAAATAGAGATACACTGATTTACACAGACCTTCTAATTAATGGGGTAAATTTATATAAAAATCAGTATAAAAAAATACACCCCTGGTGCCTTCTTAGTCATGCTTAAACTTCAAATTAAATTCCAAAATAAAATGTGCTTTTGGTGAATATTTTCTAAATCAAAACAAAATTTTGATAAGTATATTACTGGATAAGATTAACACAAGACTATCTCTGAAAATAATCAATACAAAATTTAAGTAAGAGCTTTAGAAATGTTGCCATTTTGTTTCTAAATTTAAGAGATGGTGAATAATCTGGAGGTACAACTGTAAATACTGCTCCACCCCAAAACTTGGAGGGTGCAGATGTGAAATTGAGATGTTATATAAAGTTAGATATTAACTAGGACGACTGCTCATGGTATACACATTGAAGCCACATGGTCAACTTGATAGACAGTACGTACATGTAGAAGTAGATTCTCACTAAAACAAGTGACTGTGTATTGTTAAAAATAAAAGTGAACAAAATGGTTAGGCATGGTGGCTCACACCTATAATCCCCACACTTTGGGAGGCTGAGGCAGGCAGATCACTTGAGTGCAGGAGTTTGAAACCAGCCTGATCAATATGGTGAAATGTGTCTCTACAAAAAACAAGTATTAGCCAGGCATGGTGGTTCACACCTGTAGTCCCAGCTACTTGGGAGGCTGAGGTGGAAAGATCACTTGAGCTTGGGAAGTTGAGGCTGCAGTGAGCCCTGATTGTGCTGCTGCATTCCTACCTGGGTGACAGAGCAAGCCGCAAGCTCAAAAAAAGAAAAAAAAAAAATTCTGACATTTATTCATATGGGAAATAAGACAAGTACTAAGATTTTTAAATTCTGATATTTATTCATATGGGAAATAAGATAATTAATCAGATAAATATGGTGCATCGCAGAATCAGTGAAATGAAGAGTGGGTGGACACAAAATTGTGGAACATGAGAATGTGTGTTATTTGGCCAAAGAACATAAGTTACAAAGGATGGGAAACGGAAGTGGGAAAAGGACCAAAGAGTCTCACTTGAAGAGAGATCATTGAAGTTTCCTGACCTTATTCCCCTTTCCCCTGCCATCCACCTTGAAAACATGCTTCACTATGATGAAACAAAAGAGATAAAAATAAAATAAATATACTCATGAACCTTGGAAGCCTTGGTAGGAAGCAGTTAAAAATCACACTCCGTCACAGCATGTGCAGAATAAACAAAGGCCAGGTTTTCATCCAGCGTCTCACACTTGAGAGCTGTGACTTTTGGCAAGTTATTTAATTTCTTGATCCTCTTTTCAACATCTGTAAAATAAGCACAATAATAAGTACTGTGCAGCCTATCCTGGATGAAAGGCCCTGGTGGACACTAGCTCAATGGCACTGTCTCTTTTTATTGTTATGTACTAGGCCATTCCAAACGTGCGATGTGTGTGTTTCTCTCATGATTCTTTTAAATTCATATTCCATTTCTCCCCATAGATAAACATCTTGATGCAGATGTTTCCCCCAAGCCCACTATATTTCTTCCTTCCATTGCTGAAACAAACCTCCACAAGGCTGGAACATACCTTTGTCTTCTTGAGAAATTTTTCCCGGATGTTATTGAGATACATTGGCAAGAAAAGAACAGCAACACGATTCTGGGATCTCAGGAGGGGAACACCGTGAAGACTAACAACACATACATGAAATTTAGCTGGTTAACGGTGCCAGAAAAGTCACTGGATAAAGAGCACAGATGTATCGTCAGACATGAGAATAATAAAAATGGAGCTGATCAAGAAATTATCTTTCCTCCAATAAAGACAGGTATGTGTTTACACATATCATCTCTCAGAACACGTCTTTGAAAGGGAATGCTGCATTTTTTATTTCAGTAATTAATGAAAAACAAACATAAATCTTTCTTAGACGTTGTTACATTTAATGGTAGCATAAATGCCCTGCTACTTTTCTATAGAATTAAAATGGTATGGGTTTTGGAGAAAATGAAATTGAAAAAGTTACTGAAGGTTTCTCAGCCTCAGTTCCATTATCCAAAATAAGAAAGTCACATGCTGGTTTTTAGGGTTGTTAGATGGATTAAAGGAAACAACCTACACGGAAGCATCTAGCAATGTAGCACGTGGTAAACGCTCAAAAAGAGTTCTTTCTTTTGATGACTTTACTTAATCGGAAAATAAAAACAAATATATGTCTTTCGGGAATGTTCTGCCCAAGCAGGAGAGTAACTCACCTCAATCTTGCTACCCACAAAGTTTAACCTAAAAACCATGGGTTCATTGTTGATAAAATGATGTTTATCTAAAAACGGTTCCAATTTTCTATTTCCTTTGCCGAGACACAAAGGGGAGGCAAATGTGCAAAGCCTGAGGGTAGTCTTACCACTGTGCTTACATGATCTGATTTTTCCAGTGATTAGGGCAAAATAAAATGTATAGTAAGTTCCAGGATAGTGAATATTATACAGGCAACAAGTTACAGTTTTATAATGTGTTTTCCTTTACACTAAATTCTAAAAGTAAAATGTCTTTCTACCTGCTTTTTTTTTTTTTTTGAGACAGAGTTTAGCTCCTGTTGCCTAGGCAGGAGTGCTGTGGCAACATCTCGGCTCACCGCAACTTCCACCTCCCAGATTCAAGCGATTCTCTTACCTCAGCCTCCTGACTGGCTGGGATTACAGGCGTCTGCCACCACACCTGGTTAATTGTCGTATTTTTAGTAGAGATGGTGTTTCACCATCTTGGCCAGGCTGGTCTCGAACTCCTGACCTCAAGTGATCCATCTGCCTTGGCCTGCCAAGTGCTGGGATTATAGGCGTCAATCACTGTGCCCAGCCTAAAAGTAAAATGTCTTTCATGCGCTTCTCAAGGCAACTACGTTAAGGAGGACACTTCTCTTAACGTCATTCTACAGTAGATTTCTATGCTCTTTCTTGGAAGTTTGTTTTTCTGAGAAAAGCTAAAAATATAACATGGAAGTGATCATATTATATAATCAATAAAGTGCTTTTGAAGGAGATCAAACTAATCTGGTCCACATTTGCAATCAACCTTGATTGAGAGAAAGAGAACTCAGGATACACTTAGAGATTTTATTACGGGGAGTAGTTACTTTATTGTTTTTACCTCAATCAATTAAGGCATGGAAATAAGTGATGGTCATTTTCATTTATATTTTAACAAATAAAGTCACCCAAGAAAAATAAAAAGACATTGAAAACCCATTAAAGTCAGCCCTTAAAGATATTTGGACATATAGACATGATAATTAACATTTGCATTCATGAGACTTACCCAAAACCCATACCTCAAGTCCATTTTTTTAGAATACATGAAATAAAGATCTCAGTGAGGGCATAAAACTGCACACCAGAGTCATATCCATATAGATTAGAACACATCTACTAGAAAAATAATAAACCCAAACACCAATGCGACTCTGTTTTCTTCTGTTTTAAAATATGTTCTTTATTTGCATGTTTGCTTCTTCCTTTTTTTTTTTTAATACTTCACAGATAAATTCAGGTTTTACTCAGAGAACTAGCAATGTGACTTGTCCTGTCTCTTTCTCGTCCCAGAAAGAATTGCACTGAAATGCTGAGCTCCTATAATAAAAAAGACCATTTGCTGAGCATAATTAACATACTCAAAGAGATTTTAATCTTAGAGTACACAATGGTGGCATTATATTGTCTCTTTATAAATTACTTTCTATCTATTTCTGTGGATTATTTCTACTAAGTACTTTTCACATGTCCAATTTCTTTTCTTCCCCTACGACTACTGTCTGAATACTGGCTCTGCTGTTCACTGATACGACTCTCGGCAAGTTGCCTGCACTTTTTAAACTTTATTTCCTCATTCAGAACATGGGGCCACGTAATAAAACTCACTTCAGTGTTATTGGGGAATTAAACAAAGAATGCATGGGAAGCATTTAACATAGTGCCTGAGACAATAATGAACACTCAGTAGATATTAGCTTTTGTTAACATTGTTGTTGTTATGTCCAGAAGCACTGTACCTCCAGAAAATCATGGGTACTTGCTGGGGATGTTGGGAATATGCATGATTTCAAAAGCAATGACTGCTTTTTTCTGCTTAGATGAGAAATTTTTCTAAACTAGACACTTTCAAACATGTAAGATTCTGTTGTGGATTCTAGGTCTGAAAGAATTCTCGGTGTGGTGGCTTATCCCTGTAATCCCAGCATTTTGGGAGGACAAGGCAGGAAGATTGCTGGAGTCTAGGAGTTTGAAACCAACCTGGGCAACATGGCAAAACCCTGTCTCTACAAAAAATACAAACATTAGCTGCTCATGGTACTGAGTGCCTGTACTCCCAGCTACTCAGGAGGCTGAGATGGGAGGATCACCTGACCCTGGGGAGGTTGAGGTTTCAGTGAGCCGTGATGACACCATATTACACTCCACTCCAGCCTGGCTGAGAGTGAGACCATGCCTCAAAAAAAAAAAAAAAATTCAAAATTATTCTTTTTGCTGATTTCCTGTCAGCAGTGTGTGCTGAAGGCTGTAAAGGAGCCACTTGTTCTCTTTACTTTCCATTGAACAAGTATTTATCAGAAACGTATTTTGTGGCAGGCACTGTGCTAGGAGCTATGCATACAGAAGGAAAACCAAATGTTCTTGGATACTACACTCCAGTTGTGATAAAAAAGGAAAAATGTATTCTTCACAAACTTCAACATCTTGATGTGCAAAAGCATAATATATGAATTAGATCTACCTAATTACATAGAATCAGACCAATTATTTCTGGGATTGTGAGCTCATATTTTTAATAACTGTCCTCCTGCCTCTCTGTAACAGGTTTTATAAATATTCATTTAATTACACACACACACACACACACACACACACAGCTTGACAAATAATGGGCATGAAAAATTAACTAGTACTTGCTCTCATTCTTCTAGATGTCACCACAGTGGATCCCAAAGACAGTTATTCAAAAGATGCAAATGGTAAGTTTTTGTGTTTTTTATTTCTTCCTGATCATTTTAACTTTTGAACTTCTCTGGTTTGAAAAATCAGGGAATAGATTTTGCTAGGTTGGGTGCTGCAGAATGGACCTAGTGATACTTTAAATTAGTCCCTCGTTTTCCAGGAGTTCTATTAACAAACCTAACCACTGCTTTGAGTTTGAGATGACTGTAAATTGAAGGGTATAGAGTTTTGCTTTCAATTATTTCAACAAACAGACTTTATTCATCCATGCGTCTTTTTTTTTTTTTTTGAGATGAAGTCTCGCTCTGTTGCCCAGGCTGGAGTGCAGTGGCATGATCTTCACTCACCACAACCTCCGATTCCCTAGTTAAAGCCATTCTCCTGCCTCAGCTTCTCAAGCAGCTGGGACTACAGGCACACGCCACCATGTCTGGGTCATCTTTGTATTTTTAGTAGACCCTGGGTTTCACTAAGTTGGCCAGGCTGGTCTCGCACTCCTGACCTCAAGTGATCTGCCCGCCTCAGCCTTCCAAAGTGCTGGGATTACAGATGTGAGTCACTGCGCCCAGTCTAAAAGTAAAATGTCTTTCATGTACTTCTCAAGGCAACTGTGTTAAGGAGAACACGTCTCTTAATGTCATTCTACAGTCGATTTCCATGCTCTTTCTTGGAAGTTTGTTTTTCTGAGAAAAGCTAAAAATATAACATGGAAGTGGTCATATTATATAATCAATGAACTGCTTTTGAAGGAGATCAAACTAATCTGGTCCACATTTGCAACCAACCTTGATTAAGAGAGAGAGAACTCAGGATACACTTAGGGATTTTATTACCGGGAATAGTTACTTTATTCTTTTTACCTCAGTCAATGCATGGAAATAAGTGATAGTCATTTTTATTTATCTTTTAATAAATAAAGTCACCCTAAGGAAAATAAAAAGACACTGAAAACCCATTAAAGTCAGCTCTTAAAGATATTTGGACATGCAGACATGATAACTAACATTTGCATTCGTGAGATTTACCCAAAACCCATACTTCAAGTTCATTTTTTTAGAATACATGAAATAAAGATCTCAGTGAGTGCATAAAATTGCACACCAGAGTCATATCCATATAGATCAGAACACATCTACTAGAAAAATAATAAATCCAAACACCAGTGTGACTCTGTTTTCTTCTGTTTTAAAATACGTTGTCTTTGTATGCATGTTTGCATCTTCCTTTTTAAAAAAAAAAAAATCACAGATAAATTCAAGTCTCACCTCAGATTTTATTCAGAGGACTATCAGTGTGGCTTGGCCCATCTCTTTCTAGTCCCAGAAAGAATTGCACTGAAATGCTGAGCTCCTCTAATAAAAAAGACCGTTTGCTGAGAGTAATTAACATACTGAAAGAGATTTTCTTAGAGTACACAATGGTGACATTATATCGTCTCTTTATAAATCACTTTCTATCTATTTCTGTGGATTTTTTCTACTAACTGCTTTTCAAATGTCCAATTTCTTTTCTTCCCCTACAACTATTGTCTCAATACTGGCTCTGCTGTTCACTGATACAACTCTTGGCAAGTTGCCTGCACTTTTAAAACTGTATTTCCTCATTCAGAACATGGAGCCAGACATAATACAACTCACTTCAGTGTTATTGGGAAATTAAACAAACAAACAAACAAAATGCATAGGAAGCATTTAACATAGTGCCTGAGACAATAACGAGCACTCAGTAGATATTAGCTTTTGGTAACATTGTTGTTGTTATGTCTAGAAACACTATACCTCCAGAAAATTGTGGGTACTTGCTCAAGACGTTGGGGACATGCATGATTTGGAAAGGAATGACTGTTTTTTTCTGCTTAGATGAGAAATTTTTCTAAGCCATACTCCTTCAAACATGTAAGATTCCGTTGTGGATTCTAGGACTGAAAGAATTCTTGGACCGGTGTGGTGTCTTATCCTTGTAATCCCAGCATTTTGGGAGGACAAGGCAGGAAGATTGCTTGATCCCAGGAGTTCAAAACCAGCCTGGGCAACATGGCAAAACCCTGTTTCTACAAAAAGTACATAAATTAGCCGGGTGTGTTGCTGTTTGCCTGTACTCCCAGATACTCAGGAGGCTGAGATGGGAGGATCTCCTGAACATGGGCAGTTTGAGGCTTCAGTGAGCCGTGATGACACCGCACTATACTCCACTGCAGCCTGGGCAACAGTGACACCCTTCCTCAAAACAAACAAACAAACAAACAAACAAAAAACTCAAAACTATTTTTTTTTTTTTTTGCTGATTTCAGGTCAGCAGTGTGTGCTGAAGGCTGTAAAGTAGCCACTTGTTCTGTTTATTTTTCCATTGAACAAGTATTTATGAAAAACATACTTTGTGATCTGTTTTTGATAAATAAAAAGGCACCATGCTAGGAGCTATGAATACAGAAGGAAGACCAAATGTTCTTGGAAATTACACTCCAGTTGTGATAAAAAAGGAAAAAAACTATTCTTCATGAATTTCAACATCTTGATGTGCAAAAATGTAATATTTGAATTAGCTCTACCTAATTACACAGAATCAGACCAATTATTTCTGGGATTGTGGGCTCATATTTTTAATAACTGTCTTCCTGCCTCTCTGTTGACAGATGTTATAAATATTCATTTAATTACACACGGACACAGACACACACACACACACACACACACACACATACCCCTTGACAAATAATGGGCATGAACAATTGACTAGTACTTGCTCTCATTCTTCTAGATGTCACCACAGTGGATCCCAAAGACAATTATTCAGAAGATGCAAATGGTAAGTTTTTGTGTTTTTTATTTCCTCCTGATCATTTTAACCTTTGAACTTCTCTTGTTTCAAAAATCAGAGAAAAGATTTTGCTAGGTTGGATGCTGCAGAATGGACCTAGCGATATTTTAAATTAGTCCCTCATTTTCTAGGAGTTGTATTAACAAAGCAAACTACTGCTTGGGGTATGAGATGACTGTAAATTAGAGTGATACACTTTCGGTTATTTCAAAAATTATTGCAAAAAAACAGACTTTATTCCACCATGTGTCTTTTTTGTTTGTTTGTTTGTATTGAGATGGAGTCTTGCTCTGTTGCCCAGGCTGGAGTGCAGTGGCACGATCTCGGCTCACCATAACCTCTGCCTTCTGGGTTCAAGCAATTCTCCAGCCACGCTTCTCGAGTAGATGGGACTACAGGTGCACACCACCATGCCTGGCTAATTTTTTATTTTTAATAAAGACGGGGTTTCACCATGTTGGCCAGGATGGTCTCGAATTCCTGACCTCGTGATATGCCCCCTCGACCTCCCAAGGTGCTGGGATTACAGGTGTGAGCCACTGTGCCCGGCTTTGTGTCTTTTGTTTTAATGACTGGGGGAAACATGATACCATGTTGCTTCTCGAGTAGTTTTGTTTTAGTCTTTGGTCTTTGCTAGTAGCTAATAACACGAAGTAGTGTTTATCAAGTGCTTTTTACTCAGAAGGGCTTGTTCTGCATTTTCTAGTTTAATCCTCTTAATACTCCTATAAAGTGGTACAATATTTTTTTCTCCCATTTTATAGTCCCTTTACAGTAAATAATTATAAAAATCCCTTATACAAGTCACACAGCTAGGCCTGGAATTTCAAATCAGGACACCAAACCAAGAGTTCATGCAGTTACTAAGTTTTCTGTTCTTTTTCTACAGTAGAGTCAGATAGCAAGAAATTACAAAGCCAGGGACCTGAAACAAAAAGGACATGATGTGGGGATGGGTGGGTGCATGGGCTTTGCAGCGTGGACTTTCTCTCCAGCTCTTTAAATGATTAGGTGTAAGTGACCTACATTTTCTGAGTCACATTTTTCTCATCACCCAACTAAGAATAATTACACCAGATTTACAGTTATTGAAGAGATAAGGACGTGAATGTGAAATGTCTGGCATAGGGTATCTCATTTAGCAGACACAGAATGAGTACTTGTTTCTGGCCTTTTCTCTCTACATATGCACAAAGAATGTGACTAGAAGCATTGGCTCTAGCTCTGCTGAACTTTCTTCTATTTCCAGTACCAAGGGGCTCTGACTTAAGCTGCCACACCAGTCAAGGAGGGGCAGTAATATCTCACTTGACGAAGGGCGGGAGTTATGAACACATCACTTTTCCACACCGAGTACTGATGTTTCTGGAGTTCTGACATCATGAAGACAAAACATGTAAAATGGACATTTCTGCAGGCAGAGACTCAGCCTTGTAGCTCATTGAGTAGCCACTGGTGGTCCACCCCCACTGTCTTTACTTATTCCTTGACAGCACATATATCTTGCAAAACCTCAAATAATATTAAATGCAATCACCCCATAATAGCATAGCCATAATCAGAGACATTTAGGAAAGACAGCTGAGTGTGCCACAACTACCTAACATATCAGCGAATCTGGATTAACCACTTTCTTTGCTTTCCTACAATGCAACCTTACTTTTTAATAGCTTGGAATGTTCTATGTGAATTTAGCAGAGGTTGTTAATCAACTTAAAAGCTGAATTCTGACGTATCTGACTCTTGGTGGTGATGGTAGCAGTAGATGTTTACTTTTAGGTTTTGGTGGTAGTAGAATATCACTTCAACGTAAATCATCAGAAATAAGTATTTGTGAACCCCTCTCCCATTAACATGTCTTATTCTGTAAAAAGAACATGTGACATTTCTCTTAGATGCACTACTGCTGCAGCTCACAAACACCTCTGCATATTACATGTACCTCCTCCTGCTCGTCAAGAGTGAAGTCTATTTTGCCATCATCGCCGTCTGTCTGCTTAGAAGAACGGCTGTCTGCTGCAATGGAGAGAGACCGTAACAGACGGTGGAACAAGGACGCCATCTTTTCCTCATCGGTTATTGTCCCTAGAAGTGTCTTCTGAGGATCTAGTTGGGCTTTCTTTCTGGGTTTGAGCTATTTCATTTCTCATGTGTGTACTATTCTATCATTGTTGTAGAATGGTTTTCAAACCAGTGGGCGCACGGAAAACCTCAGTCTGTGATGACAATGAGGAATAGCCATGGCAGTCTCCAGCACCACTCTCTCCATATTCTCCACAGCTCCTCCAGCCAACCCAAACAGCCACTGCCATGGTGTAGACAGTCCGCGGCTTCTAGCCTTGTCCCTCCCTTAGTGTTCTTTAATCAGATAACTGCCTGGAAGCCTTTCATTTGACACGCCCTGAAGCAGCCTTCTTTGCTAGTTGAATTATGTGGTGTATTTTTCCTAACAGGCAAAATAAATTTAAAACAATGAAAAGTTGACTTTTGTGCATGTATATTTTAATTGGATGATATCGAATTGAAAATCCAAGGTAAGAAACCTCATGGCAATTGGGCTATGGAATTCTGTATTGGTTGTAAGAATGGTCCAACATCCCATTTCTATTTCTTTCCCTGAGATGGTGTCTATGACACCTTCTAAGAGGAATCATAACCAAATGAAGGAGCCCATGTGGCTTCTGTTTTAAAAGTCACCAGAGTCACCAGATTAAGTGGGTTTAGGACATTCCAGTGGCAACAGGACACCATCTCCTGTGAAGCATACCGTGCGAGCTCAGCTCTAGAGTGTTTCGCAGACACCGTGTTTTCTGATCCTCACGATACCCCCAGGAGAGCTGCCCTAACACCAGAGAGGCAGCGTGATGGAGAGGCTCAGCACATGCTCTCTGGTCCCAGGAATCCTGGGTATGGTGTTTAGTACCTGTGTGACCTCAGGTGAGTTCCAGGAACTCTATGTGCCATAATTTCCTCATGTAAAATGAAGTTATAATGCCCTGTTTCCTGTAGTTATGTGGATTAGGTGAGTTAATAGCACCTGGCACATGCAAGCCCTCCACAGTATCGGCGTGCACTGTTGGTAGCTCTACTCTAGAGACAGTAATAAACCAAAAAGTATCTGGCACAGGCCCAATCAACTTAGAAGTTTATTTTGCCTAGATGAAGGGCACACCCAGAAGAAAATAACATGGAATCCCAGAAACTGTCTATGGTCTGTGCCTTTTCTCCAAAGATGAATTTGAGGGCCTCAATATTTAAAAACGAAAAGTGCGCTGGAGGGGAAAGAGGGAGGGTATAACAATCCACATGTTGCAAGAGCAAGGGAGCAGGCAGGGGAACTGCCAATGATGTGTTCATGTTGTGCTCAGTAAATCAGCACTTTACATAAGATATGGTGAACATAGAGTAGCTACCTCTGGAGCTATTTGACCTTTCATCTATAGCTCTCTGTTTAGGCACAAAAGGAAAGAGAGCTTCTCGCATGACCCGGCTTTTGGCTTATTTTTTTCTAAAACATAGCATGGTGAATTGGGGTCCCAAGTATTTATTTTCCTTTCACACAGTAGATTCCATACATATGCAAAAGCACTAACAGTTATCTCTAGTCTTACCTCTCCGCAGAGAGGTTAGGTGGTGCGAATAGGGACTCAGTGAGTGCCTACTATGCACTAGGCATCCAAAAATCCTTGATGAGCCAGTTGAGGTCAGTACAATTAAGGCTCACAGTTTATAGATTAGAAAGATTAAATGATCTACTCAAGGTCACTATTTTTAAAGTAATAGTCATAATTTAAAGCTAGGTCTCTGTGAACCCAGAGCCCATATATTTAGAGACATACACACACACACATATTTATCCAACATCATGTCTTTCCTTTCACCAACTTTCAACTGGGGAAAACAAAAACAAAACATGCATCGTTTCTTTACTAAAGTTATCCTCCCCGGAGACAATGAGAATGTTCTTAAGGAAATAATGGCGCACCTTTGTTTTCTCCTTATCTATACTCCAGGCCACTGGTTTGTCACTAATTTCCTATTTGATTTTTCTCTTTGGGTAAAATTGACCTACTCTGGAATTACCATACTTGCTTCCCTGGCTGTAAAGAGTATGGAAATTCTACCTCTTGAGTGTGTGTCCTAGATCTGCAGCTGCTCTTTTTGGGGGTGCTAATGGACTGTAAGTTTCAGGAACAGCAGGACGGTTCATGGTGCTCTCTGGGTATGTATAGCATTCTGACACCCCAGCTCCTTCCAGAGACTAAAGAGGCCCAGAGCTCTGCAGAATCAGCTTGGAGGAGATTCTGAAACACCCAGGTGCGTTTCTGAGATAGGAGGTAGAAGAAGGTTATGCATTGTTCGTGGTCCAGTACGTTTCCATCACAGCGCAGTTACCACATATAGGGAGGCCACGTGGTGTGGGAGGAACACTAGTCACACTTCACAGCTAGTTAGAGCCCTGGCCACTTGGTCTGGCTCTAAACAGCTGTACCATTTGTTCTTTCTTTTCCTTTTTTGAGATGGAGTCTCATTCAGTTGCCTAGGCTGGAGTGCACTGACGCGATCTTGGCTCACTGCAATCTCCTCCTCCAGGTTCAAGCGATTCTCCTGCCTCAGCTTCCCAAGTAGTTGGGATTACAAGTGCCTGCCACAACACTCAGCTAACCTTAGTCCTGACCTCAGGTGATCCGCCCATCTCAGCCTCCCAAAGTGCTGGGACTACAGATTTGAGCCACCACGCCCAGCCACCATTTGTTCTTAACCATCCCACATTGCCTAAGTTCATCTGTCTTTAGAAGAGTGTGTTTAGATTAAGTAATTTCAGATTTCTACCTAAAGTTGCAAATTCAGTGATTAACACCTTGAAGAAGTAATGATATCAGTCACTCATATAGTGTTCACCATGTACCCAGTACTGGCTTAAGGACATGCTCACTCATTTAATTCTCACAAAAATTCTATATGTACAATTATCTCTGTTCTATGGATGGGGAAACTGAGGCAGAGGGGGCTAAAGAACTTTCCCATAGCCAAACAGCTACTAAGAAACAGGGCTGGAATTTGAACTCAAGCAGCCTGGCTCCAGGAGCTCTGCTCTTACCTTCTATGTTATTTCCTCTTAGATGAAAACAGGTTACTTGTAGTTTCAATTAAAACAGGAAAATGGAAAATGTCCTTCCTTATTAGGCTACGAAGTAGGAAGGAATCTGCCTCTTTGGCTGTTCACATTTCCCCTCCTTGCTCCAATGCTGTTCAGATCATTAGAGGGTTATAAGCCAACCTGTCAATTTGTCAAAGCTGGGAAGACTTTTATATGCTGAGCTCCCATCCATCAAACAGGTCTTCTGTGATTAAAGACCAAAGCGCATGGTTGGACAAAATAAGTACCAGAACAGGCAGCACCCACAGGTGTGCAATGGAAACATTAGGCAAAGTGTTATACAGTTCTACATAAAAATACATATCTCAATAATCACTGCAGAGCTAGCATACTCCATACGCTTGTCAAAGAAAAAAAGAAAAAAAACCCCAATATGGTGACACCTTGTCTTTACTAAAAATACAAAAATTAGCCACTTGTGGTGGCATGTGCCTATAATCCCAGCTACTCGGGAGGTTGAGGCAGGAAAATCATGTGAACCCAGGAGGCGGAGGTTGCAGCGAGCTGAGATCGTGCCACTGCATTCCAGCCTAGGCGACAGAGTGAGACTCTGTCTCAAAAAAGGAAAAAAAAAAAAAAACCCCAATATGGTGACACCTTGTCTTTACTAAAAATACAAAAATTAGCCACTTGTGGTGGCATGTGCCTATAATCCCAGCTACTCGGGAGGTTGAGGCAGGAAAATCATGTGAACCCAGGAGGCGGAGGTTGCAGCGAGCTGAGATCGTGCCACTGCATTCCAGCCTAGGCGACAGAGTGAGACTCTGTCTCAAAAAAGGAAAAAAAAAAAAAAAAATGAAAAAAATATATATATACATACTCCATATATTTCTCAACTATAAAGAAGGAAAACTTCAGTTCAACAGTTCTCAAAATATTTCTAATTATGCATTCTTTCTACTGTTTTGGAATTCTTTCCTCATAGATTTCATTTTTGAAGGTTTTTGGTCTTTCAAGGTCACAATTAATGTTTTCCCCATTATACTAATCAAAGTCCTATATAACTGCCAGTGAGGAATTCTGAGTAATAAGAGATAACCAGAGATACTACACCAATATAATTCAGCCCAACAGCTAGAAACTCAAGATTTTCATTAGCCATGAAAAGTTATTTGAGTAGATGCGTAGCTTGCACCATGATTTGTTAGGTTCTTTTTCATTTGTTGGCTTTTTCTGTTGTGTTTGAGGAATAGTGAGTACCAACCACTTACTGAGCACCAGAAATTTGGCTGGGCAGCTTGCGTCCTCTCTCTCTAATGCTCTCAACTGCATCACCTTACAGCCATTATGTTCCTTTCACTGATAAGAAAACCAGGTCTCAAGGTTAAAAAATATGCCCAATTACCCATTGAGTGAATCCCAGAGTTCACATGATTCCAGGACTGTCTGACTTAAGACCTGCTGCCTTATCCATCCTGCCAGGGGCTCTCCTTTCGGAAGCCTTTATCACAGACCAGCCATCAGGCCTTTGAAAATCCTCTTTTCGTAATTCAAATGCGCAGCCAGGGTGGAGGTCAACAAGTGACTGAAACAGCACCTGAACTCCAGCTCTGCTCCACGCAAGCCGTGAGGAAACATCGCAGAGCCCACTACACACGGGTGGCACACACACCACCTGGAAGGTGTTTTTATCATGGGACCCATCTGTTTCCCAAGGAAACGAAAGGTGTGTACCAAGATTTATGTGCAAGGATGTTCATTCACGATAGTGCTATTTCAAACAGCCCCAAATTAACTCAGATGAACAATCAGAAATTCATAAATAGACCAATATGCATCTTCCAAAAAGTATAGATTCTTTAACCCATTTCTCATTTAGAAAAAAGTGCAACTTGCTGTCTTTACATAAACATGGTTTTGAGGCTGCAGCAAATCTGATTTTCCATGTGAAAATAAAATATAAAAACTGTTCCTGGGCTGGGCGTAGTGGCTCACGCCTGTAATACTAGCATTTTGGGAGGCTGAGGCGAGTGGATTGCCTGAGCTTTAGGAGTTTGAGACCAGCCTGGGCAACACAGTGAAACCCCATCTCTATTAAAATACAAAAAATTAGCCGGGCTTGGTGGTGTGCGCCTGTAATCCCAGCTACTTGGGAGGCTGAGGCAGGAGAATTGCTTGAACCTGGGAGATGCAGGTTGCAGTGAGCCGAGATCGCACCACTGCACTCCAGCCTGGGCGACCCAGCGAGACTCTCTGAAAATCAAAACAAAACAAAAACTGTTCTTGGAGTTATTTCTATACAGAACTTGTCTCTAATCCTAATGTAACATCATATACATTTCTGTTGCGTTAGGATTAGAGATGAGTATTCTTGGGGCAAATAGGAAACAGGTTAAAAACTGGAAAATAAATAGATGTGGTATTGAAAAATAGTATTCATAGCATAATCCTATTAATCCTATTGTGAGATAATACATTTGAACATTTACATGGTTCAAAAACACTCGAATTTTTATTTAGATAAATATGGATGTACATATATAAGTATCCATGTACATGTATATATATTCTCATTTCCCCTTCTTACACAGGGAGTGTACAATATATATTATTCTGCATATCTCTTTTCATTTATAAATCCTAAAGCTCTTTTTATGTCTATATACAGGGGCACTTCACTACAGTTATTTTTCTTTTTTGTTTTTGAGACAGTCTTGCTCTGTCGCCCAGGCTGGACTGCAGTGGCCGATCTCAGCTCACTGCAACCTCCGCCTCCTGGGTTTAAGTGATTCTCCTGCCTCAGCCTCCCAAGTAGCTGGGATTACAGGCTCCCACCACCACGCCCAACTAATTTTTGTGTTTTTAGTAGAGACAGGGTTTCACCAGTTTAGTCAGACTAGTCCTGAACTTTTGACCTCAAGTTATTCACCCACCTCAGCCTTCTAAAGCGCTGGAATTACAAGTGTGAGCCACCGTGCCCGGCTAAATATCGGTATTTTTCACTGGTGAACATACTTTTAATCAGTGCCTTGGTTTAGTTCCAATCTTTTGCTATTATAAAAAATGCTGAAATGAATAATAGTGTTTTATGTCATTTGAACATGTGCACTGGTAATTCTGGTAGATACCGCCAACCTGCCCTCCATAGAAATAGTCCTAAACCCTTCTCCCACAATGTGTGTGAGAGCTGACAGCATACTGCTAAATGTTGGGGTTTTGCTAATTTGACAGGTGAAAATAGTACCACATTGTGGTTTTAATTTTTTCTTACTGTGAGTGAAGATACACATCTTTTTATGTTTAAGGTCTATTTTATATTATTCTGTACCATATTTGTTCATGTCCTTTGATCATTTTTTCTGAGTAGTAATACAAATAGGCATGACACTCATTTATATGTGTGTCTGTGTATTTCTGCAGACAAAGATAAAACAAAATGTTAGATGTATGGTAGGTGGGTGAAAAAATAAGTGATTGTGTGTTTTCTGTTTTCTCCAGTGAATCCTTTTAAACATTTTTATATATTAGAATTAAAACAATGTGTTACCGAACATTGGGAAGGTTTTCCGGTTTGCCCACAATCAGCTTCAGTTTCTGTGAAACATGTTCTTTTGGAAACCAAGTAGAGAATCCTATTTGTAAACAAAGTAAGAACAACCAGACTTAAGAAAGATCAAATTTAATTTAGATCTACTCCTTGATTCTCATGAATTGATTGAATCTCTTTAGGGCTAATACCTGGCCTCTATAGAGAAATCTGGAATGATTTCTGCACTGGGAGAGGAAACTTTCAGATCACTAAGGGCTTTGTGAGGCTGATATCACTAGCCGGGGTACTGGGCAACGTGGCAACGTCTCCTATGGTTTCACACTTCTTAGCGATTTCCTTCCCCAGTGCAAGCTGGGCTGCCCTGAACTTCAGCAGCGTAGAGACAGAACGCAGCGGTGGTGGAGGAGGCAGAGTGGGTGGTGGGAGGGTGCTGATGTGGCTGATGGTGTTTTATTTTCTCAGGCTTCTTTTGTTTATGTGCTCTGTCAAATGTGGTTGATTCATGGAAAATGCTCAAAGTCAAACCGGCCCCTACCGGTTGGGCCTGTGCATGAGGTGGCTAGGGTGTTATAAGACAAAACGAGAACAGTTAAACCACAACCAACTTTGCTCACTTTCAAGAGCCCACAGCTAATGGAAATAGAATATCCAGCTTCACACATACAAGATTGCCATCAAACACACTCTCCACGCTGCGGGTAGGTGGGGCTCCCTGCATTTGATACTCAAGGTTCATTAGCTACTAGGTGAGTTGGGAATCTGATGCCCAGGACTGTTCAGACACTACACCTTCAGTCCACTCCCATGACACTGTTCTGAAAAGCAGAGGACATCTTGCAGCACAGAGATGATCCTAACATTCCATCCAGTATCTGTACCTTCCAGAGGCACCTGATTCAGAGACGCTAATACCTTTGGTTTCATTTCCTCAGTGTAAACAGGGTGACACAACACTCACGAACCTATTAGCACAGGTAGATCACAGATGTGGGCAACAGTGATGTGATTCTTTCTCCACAGGAAACCAGGGATATAGAAGCCCTGAGTTCAACTGTGTAACCAATGTCATAAATGGAATCATATCAAGTCCCTCTACGTCAACCAAAGCAAGGATTACTAGAGGACATTAACGTCAGATAAATAAGTGATAGGGGTCCATCAGAGGATTGCTCAGCAACGTGAGCATGAAGGACAAACGGCTCCACTCCTACTCCACTGAAACATGGCAGAGTGGGTACCCACAGCCCTGGGCTGAATCTATGCAGCCCCAGGGGAATATGTAACTCAATCGTTGGAATAATCACTGTAGGCTCCCACAGTCTGACTTCCTAGCATATTCAAATACTATACCTCATTCCTCTTGGTCTGTGCTTAGAGAGGTGACTTCTGAGCCAGACTTGGCTTCCTTTGAGGACGGGCAACATCCTGCTGGTTCACTCAACATGTCTGGGTGAGAGCTCCTTCTCAGGTGAAGTGAACAACCTGATTGGCAGCTTAAGCATCATCTGTGGGGTTGGTGTATATGCAACTCCAATCCTGAAACAGGAGATTCTCACTCACGTAACACCATTGAGTTCTAAGGTTTTAGTCTCAAGGCCAGACATTGGAGATTTTCTTCACTCCTTCTCCACTATGAGACACTCATCCTGGTTAGACTCCAGCCTCCCAGCAAGCCTCCCCGTTGCACTGTTGAGATCTGATCCACTCTTAGAACAAGCACAGATGGAAGTGACTTGATATGCACAAAATGTCAGTTTCTACCCAAGCCAGCATCATCACCACTACAGGCAATTAGGTTTTTCTTGAATGACACAATGAATGATGAAAGAAAACTAATAGACATCCTGACTTCCCATGAATCATTAAGGGGAATATTCATGTTTGAAAAAATAGCACACAGTATAATTTAGTTCATTTTAATTGAAATTGGCTGAACACAAAGGAAACATGATATGAATGGTTTAAGTCATTTTGTGCATTCAAAATAAGAGTATTTAGAACATTTCAGAACAATCTCTCAGAGAAAAACATGATTTCATGATAAAAATAATACAAATGTCTGGTGACATTTGACATGTATTCACAATCCCTCTTTCTTCCCCTTTTGCAGGTCCAACACTTCAGGCCACATATATAATGCAAAACGAGAAAAAAACTAGCCACATTGACACGTTGGATTTTATTACACTTTTTAAAACTGTACAAAGAGCACATGTGCATGAGTTAAAAAACACAAGGGAAATGTAGGGTGTTAAAAAAGAAATACAAAATAAATCTGAGACATGAAACAAAAAAATTCCATTCTGTGAACTGAAATAAAAAGGTATCTTGCTTACTAAAAAAGTGTTATTTCAATATATTAAGTCTTTTGATTAGGAATACAGCACAAGACTTTCTTCACCTATTCGTTAACACATCAGACTCAGTCTCACTGAGAGAGGATGAATCATGACATTACCTTACCGGCCACAGGCAGGTGACTAAATGTGCATGGATATGGTACAATGTCTGTGAGGTATTACAATAAATAAATCTTTATTAGCTGTTCAATAAAGCCAGCAGTGGACGTCACCATTTCAACTTTATGTCAACAAGGAGACTCGATTGCCGGCCTCTTTTTGCCTCGATGACTTTCTGTGAGGGTTTTTCACACTTAGAAAAAGAGAGAAGACAAAGTATTTGAGAAATAGCATTAAAAGGCAAAATGCCATGGTCAGCTTACATGTACATAAAAGTCTGTGTGCTGAAGAGGGGCTGTGACAGACACATGAAGGACCATGGGTGTGGTCACACTATAATTCATGTTAAAATATTTCAGAAAAGGCTCAACTACCAGCATGCCCACCTTTTTGCTTCGTGTCTACATGACTGTGGTGGAGAGATGCAGCTGAGGTGTGCTGGGGGCTGAGGAGGCAGGCACAGGGGCTCCACGCGACATGACCTTGGCTGCCTCTCCCACCCAGTCACCCTCTGTCCCGGCTTCCCAATGACTCACAATCCGGGAGCTTTTTCCTTCTATTGTTAAACTGTCAGGCAGATTTGCTGCCACTACAATGTACTTCAATTGCCTTCTATTTACGAGGTTGAAATGATTTTATTTGATGACTTAAAGGGATTTAACAATGTGTTCCACTTTAGAGCCCATTAAGCATGACTGCTTTGGATGTACAGCAGCTTTCACCTCAGAGGCTCCAAAATCCTTGAGAAATATCCCAGTGAGGGGCTGCCGTGGACCTGGTACCAGACAGTGTGGGCCTGAGCCCCAGCGCTGCCACGTCTAGCTGTGCAACCTTGGATAAGTGACCCATTCTATGTCTCTGCTGCTTCAAATGTAAAATGGAGGTGATAACAGCACTTGCATCGTACAGGACTGCTGCCCTTTTAACATAGGTTCATACTTATCATTAAAACGACGACATGTGACTGACATGTAGACATTCTGGCTAAGTAAACCAACATAAATTCATCTGCATTCTTTAGAAATTTAGAAATCTGAGGTATTTTTCAAGCCATACAAATGTATACCTATACAAAAAATGTGAAGACATTTGACATTAATAAAATGTGACTGATAAATTCATGCAAGTAAGCCAAATCCGGCTATACTTACACTCTTATTCTTTGAATTCTACTTTGACTCTACTCAAAGGAAATCTCCATACTTAACTACTTTGTTGTTACTACTTTGTTACTTCATTTCAACCACTTACTTGAACAAAAGTAGTACTCATAGTTCTAAAAGTGGTTTCTCGCTGTCCTGTTTTTCTTCAGCTTCTTCAGATCCTACATGGTGGAGAAAGGGAAGAAGAAAAAGTATTTCATTCCATTATAGTAACAAACAATTTTAAATAAATATGTTTTAAAATTATAACACATACACACAAAAATATTAAACATGTTTAATCCTCAAGAGATTTAGGTTAACTGCTATTTGAAAGTTTTAGTTTATTTCTTGTAAGATGAAAACTTTTAAACAATAATCTATCACTTACACTAATCTGTCAAAATGGATTTCACTTATGTACTAAGAATATTCATGCAGACTAATAATTATCAATCACTATTCTTCCTCCACCTCTTTGCTGATGAGCTTGTATATATTTTTTACATGCAAAAATGTTGAGCTTGGTATAAATAATCGAATCTAAGTGTTACTAACAATAGCTGTGGCAGATGAGTGAGAGAGCAGTGAGAGCACTGTAGCAGTGACCACTGTCTGGACCTTCTGGATCAACGTCTCATAAGCTTCAGGATATTCCTAGATTTGACCTGGTCATTCCACTATGGAATTCTTTCCTTAGGATAGACCTATCCCTGAGGAAATAATGCTTATTATTCATTATGTAGATTTCCTCTCTAAAACTTTGAAAAGAAAGCTAAGTGTCTGATAATAGAAGAAAGGTTAATACCACGGTTCCATAAAATATCTTGCATCCACTTAAAATTAGGTTATATAGAATTTATAACATAAAAAAATGCATATGCTGTAAGGTAAAAGCAAATGTATAGCAAATAAAACTTTATATGCCATGAGATCACATCTGATAAAATTAAAAACCAAATATATGTGTGCAAATGAGAAAGAGTAGAAGAAAATAACCATGTAACTTTTATATATTTTTCTGGATATTTCAACATTTCTACAATAAACCTGAATTGTCTTTATTATTTTTATATTATATTTTTAAAAAGCAGAATATGAATAATACAGGCAGCATGGGCACAATGATGTGAGATTAAACACACACAAACACACACACACACACACACCAAGAAGGAAACTAAACTGTCAACACTGATGTTACCAAATAGTTTGAAGGATACGTGATTTCTAATTTTTGTTCTTTCCACTTTTTTAAATGCATGACTTTCATAATCAGGGAAGGGGAATTTAAAAAAGAGGAGGGGGCCCTGAGAGAAGACGAAAGTAGTAGGTGAGAGATGCCACCAATTCACATGTAAATGCCGCAGTCTCTCTCAACTGCACCTGAACCTTGTTAGATAACATACTTTATAAAGGACATTCTTTTTTCCTTAGAAGAATGTCTACCTGAATTATAGCCAAGAACAAATTGGTATAGGGAAAGAACGCCTGATAATCTGAAGAGAACATCTTAACCTCATAAATGTCACATGGTTAGGCTGAATTTGTAGTAAAATGAATAGGTAAAGACTTCATTGTTGAAGGCTTTACTTTCTAGCCTATTAACATGCTGTCTATTGTAGAGACAAGAGGTGGTGTACTGCCTGTCCTCACTGTGGAAGGAGGCTGAGGAAGATGGTCACACCAGATCTTCCTGTTTCCAGACTCACTTCAACCTGCCAGGCCAGCGGCACTGAAACCACAATGAGTTGCCATGTCTTGGAATTGTTTGGGAATCCTAAATAAAGCTAAACCCTTAATTAAAACATAACAATATGTCTTCTTTACATATTTTTAAAGGGACTTCTGGCTACGGCCAAGTGAAGAAGTCAATAAATCCTCTCCCTGAAAAGCACCCCCAAAATGTGGCAAAATGGGCAAAACTAGCCATCTTACCACTGGAGAAATAACCAAAAGCATCCAACAACTGGAGAAATGTTTACGTTTGAAACACTGCAGAATTCAGAGAACAGCAGTCGTGTCTTGCCTGGAGCTGCTCCTGTTCTTCTCCAACCTCCCAATACCCAGCTCAATGGCCATGGAGGTTCTGCCAGGGTGGGGCAGGCCATGGGGACTGGCAGCAAAGCTACTCAGTTGAAGGGAAATCACTTAATTTGGAGTGGGGAGCCATGCTCATGCCCAGTGACACTGACAATGAAGTGACAAATTCAGAGGCAGGTGAAAAGAAAGGACCAACTCCTCTGGGAGCCTGAGTTGTGGTCACCACTGGGACAAGCATATGCCCCGCTGGGGTTGTCTCCGTGCACAGAGGAGACCCAAGGGAGCCCAAGCCAGCCAATTAGCCTGAGTTCTAAGCATATGCAGACAGAGTAGGAAAGGACTTAGCAGAAAGTAAAAGCTGGGGAGGACTTGAAAATGGCCTGAACTCTGAAGGTGCTATCCAACCCATGTACATTTCTACCTGGCAGAGGATGGAAGCCTTCATCCAGGTGTTTCAGTGCAATCCTCTGTGTAATCACTAGCTAGGCTCTGCCTAATCAGTAAGCTCTAGACACGGGTAACTCCTAGGAAGCTAGGCTTGAAAATACAGGCAAGAATTAATTAACGGACAATAAAACAAGAAGCAGCCACACATCCCAGGGTGTATAGATTTCACAGATTTAGCACAGACGATTTACTAAACAATAAAGAGCAATACCAGTAAGCTTTCAGGAAAAAAGTCAGAACCGAGAGTTACTTTATTTTCAGCAAAATGCTTTTCATCAAAAAATACAAGATAGGCAAAGAATCAAGAAAGTGTGACCATTCCCAGGAAAAAATGACAGTCAAAACAAACTATCTCTGAGTGAGAGCAAAAGACTGAAGAAAGGTTGAAGCGCTCAGAGACATCAAGCAACATCAATCAACCATGTAATGGAAATCCCAGAAAGAGGAAAAAGTCAGAAAAATGTTTGAAGAATGAATGGTTCGAATTTCTCAAACTGGCTGAGAAATATTAATCCACATATTTTATAAGGAGAATAAACACAGATTAGGATATATACAAAGAGATCCACATGCAGATACATCCGTGTCAACCTGCTGAAAGCCAAGGCACACATTCAAATGAAAACACAACATATCAAAATTCATGTGATGTCACTAAAGCAATTCCTAGAGGAAAATTGATGGCTTTCAATGGCTATATAAGAAAAGAAAAGGCCGGGCGCGGTGGCTCAAGCCTGTAATCCCAGCACTTTGGGAGGCCGAGACGGGCGGATCACGAGGTCAGGAGATCGAGACCATCCTGGCTAACACGGTGAAACTCCGTCTCTACTAAAAAATACAAAAAACTAGCCGGGCGAGGTGGCAGGCGTCTGTGGTCCCAGCTACTCGGGAGGCTGAGGCAGGAGAATGGTGTAAACCCGGGAGGCGGAGCTTGCAGTGAGCTGAGATCCGGCCACTGCACTCCAGCCTGGGCGACAGAGAGAGACTCCGTCTCAAGGAAAAAAAAAAAAAAAAAAAAAGAAAAGAAAAGAAAAGAAAAAAAGTATCAAATCAATCATATAAGTATTCATCCTAAGAAAGCAGAATTAAAAAAATAAAAATTGGTTTGGCACAAAATCAATTTATAGTAAACTGATTTTAGCCAATGTGTCAAATCAGTTCAATGGGGAAAGGTTGTCATTTCAAGAACTGGTGCTGTTCAACTGAATATCCAAAAGCAAGAGAATGATAATCCCTTACCTCCCCCATATTTAAAAATTAATTCAAATGTATTGTAATCTTAATTGAAAGATGTAAAACTATAAAACCTTTTAGAAGAAAATGTAGGAGAAAATTTTCATGTCATAGAGTTAAAGAGTTTTTTAGATATGACCATAAATACATTATCCATAAGAGAACAAATTCATAAACTACACTTAATTGAAATTTAAAATTTGTGCTTCAAAAGACTCTGTGAAGCAATGAAAAGACAAACAACAGACTGGGAAAAAGATTTGCAAATCATATGTGAAAGCACTTCTATCTAGAATGTATAAAAAATTCTTACAATTCAATAATAAAAAGACAACACAAAGATACGGCAAAAGACTTGAGATAGATTTTTCTCTAAATAAGACTTATGAATTACATGTAATAGAAACATGAAAAATACCTCAGTATCACTGCAGACATACAAATTAAAACCACAATGAGGTACCACTTTAAACCTGCTAGCCTAGCTATAATGAAAAAGACCCAATACTAAGCATTGGTGAATATATGGAGAAACGGAAATGCATATACAGTAATCCTCCTTATCCCTGGATGCAGATAGTACTGTATCCTATCAATATTATGTTTTTTCTTATACATATATAACTATGAAAAAGTTTACTGTATGACAAACATGACAAAGTTCAGCATGTGATTTTTTTTTTTCTTTTCTTATTAAGGTGAGAACTGTCACTTTGTCACTTAAAGGAAGAACTTTATGGTTTCTCTTCGGCATATATGAATTGCCAGAAGTACTACTTTGCCATTGTTAAGTGAAATAAGGATTACTTGAACACAAGCACTGTGATACTGGGATGGTCGATCTGATAACCTGGATGGTTCCTAAGTGACTACCAGGTGGGCAGTGCACACAGTATGGATCTGGACAGAGGGATGATTCACATTCCAGGCAGGACGAAGCAGGAGAGTGTGGGATTTCATCATGCTACTCAGAATGGCACACAATTAAAAACTCACAGACTGTTTGTTTATGGAATTTTCCATTTAATATTTTCAGACCTCAGTTGACCTCCGGTGAGTGAAACTGTGGATAAGAAGGGACTACTGTACATTGTTGGAGGGAATGAAAAAGAAAACAGCCACGATCAAGACCAGTTTCACAATTTTAAAAAAAGTTAAACAGAAACTTGCCATATGACACAGCAAATCCTCTCTTAGAAATCTGTTCAAGAATAATAAAAATAAACATCCACACAGAGGCATGTATGTGAATGTTCACAGCTGAATTACTTATGATAACCAAAAGGTGGAAACAATCTAAATGTCCATCAACTTGTGGATATAGACAAAATGTTGTATATCCATAAAATGGAATAATATCCAGCTATAAAAAGGAGCAAAACACTGATATGCTACAACATGGTTGGTCCTCAAACCTTATGCTAAAAGAGGCTGGATGTAAAAAAACCATGTATCATATCACTACATTTACATTAAATGCCCAGGAAAGGTAAATTTGTCAAGATACAAAGAAGATGAGTGGTTACTTAGGATTAGAGGTAGAAGTGGGGATTAACTGCAAATAAGCATGAAGAAGTTTTTCAAGTGATGAAACCTTTCCAAAATTACATTGTAATATCGATTAAAAATTTATAACTTTACTAAAAATCATGGAATTATACATTTACAATGGATGAATTTTATTATATGCAAATTACACCTCAAGCTTTTTAAAAAAGTGAATATTATTCAGTATCCCTGGTAATGATTTTTCTGTAATTTTCAAAATTTTAATTAAAAGGTGGAAAATTCTGTGTTTCAAATCTATTCACTACACATAGGGTGATCATAGAAACGATCATCTAAATAAGAACACTACTGAGAGATACAGGGCTTCTAATAATAACTACATGTGGCAACCAGAAGAAGGCGGGGCTGCTGCAGGCAAACCAGGATGCATGGCTACTCTGGGGAGGTGGCAACTTAGAACTGTAATGAATGCCTTATCTAGACTTGCACAGGACAGGCTATATGATGCAATTGAGCAATTCCTCATTTTAAGTTAGTCTTTCCATGATCTAGGAGGTGAAGAATTACCCTTTCTTCAGCTTCACAACTGGTTCATTTAAGCTCTCTGAACACACATAATTTCAACCCAGTCATCTGATAGAGGATCATACTTCCTCGTTCTTTCCACTGAATACACAGGGATGCAGGATGTGGTCTGATCAACAAGCAAGCCTGCAAACAAACTATTTTTATATCCTTTACAAGTGTATCTAATAAACCGTGACACTAAAATTCAGGCTGTTCCTTCACAAGGAAAAGTGCTAACATTTTTGTTTATGGTGCCTCCTATTTCTTTCCCTTTTCTTTTCATCCCTTTCTTCAATAGTTGTAAGTCTAATATAAGCCAGGTACTGTATTAGGTGGTGGAGAAAAAAAAAGACAACAAAAGGCACGTCAGGCCTTTTTCGGACGCCCTCATGTGTACCAGGGAAGTCAGTGCTGTAGCAGAGCAACAGCAGCTTAGAACATCAGCTACTGAAAGGCTTGAATTTTTAGCTATTGGCATAATGGAAAAGCTTTGCTCTAGAGTAGTCTTTTTTTTTTCTAGGCATACTAATTCCAGTAACAGTTTTCATTTTTAATTCTTTCCTAAACTGAACATTCAGACAATGCAAATATAATAAGGTAGTCCACTCTGACCCCTCCTTCTCTGTCCATTAGTAACCTGTCTTTTGTCAAACAAAGCAGCTACACAGTGGAACACCAAGAAAATATTTTGTTCTTGTTTACTTTCCTAACTCAAGGAAAGGGTAATGCTCCAGGATACCACTAGGTGGTGGTAAATGATAAAGGTGCAATGCGGACGGATCCCAGAACTAGAAAGCTTAATGAGGCATGCTTGAGGTGGTGTTCCCCATGTCACTACTGTTCTACATTCTGAACTCTAGTTAAGAAAATACATTAGTACTGGGAACCTGTATTAGTCTTAGAAAAAGAAGTAGAGATACATGAACTCTAATAAGAATTTCCTTTTTTCAAAGAGTAAAGTCCTATGACACAAAACTTCTCAATGAAATAATCCTTATGAGGTAATCAAGAATTTAATACTTAATTCTAGTTTTTACTGTTATAGAAACAGATTTTCTACTAATCCATATCTGTATCTCATCTGGCTCCAGTTTCTGTGTTGTATGCTGCTTTCAGATCCAACACCAATAGTCCAGAATCTCAAGTTACTTGGAGTTCCTCCAGCACACTGATATTTCACACTGCTGCACCTTCAATCATTCATGGCTCTTTCTGTCTGGAATCTGTTTTATCACTGTGTGTATGTGTGTGTGTGTGTGTGTGAGTGACTGAAAATATTAACTAGGCCTAATGTAGGGAATAAAATGATGTAGTCTCTAAACTGAGTTTACAACCCAGTAGTAGAAACAGACCAGGTCAGCGCTGAAGGCAGTGCAGACAACACAGGATGACAGGGCTGTGGAAGAGGCTCCAAAGAACATGCCGAGGATGTTCTAAGACTGCTGGGAGAGATGGGAAGGGTAGGCATGGCTGGCAAGAACCTGGGAACATGTGAGCAGACACTAAGACTGCAGAGGAGATCATGTTCAGAATGGAAACAGCAAGGTGGACAATGGCTGGAGGGCTCTGGAGCACAGCATTTTCACAAGAGCTATGAACAGCACACGAGAAGGCAGTCACAAGGTGAGAAACTAGACAACTGGTGACAGTGCCCAGCCAGGCTAAGATCTACTGATTTCTTGATCCTTTAGGCTACTGAAGGGCTTTTGAGCAGAGGACTGGCATGACCAAGTCTATATTTTCATAAACACCAAGAGGCTAATATACTTTAGCAGTTATAAGCATGAACTCTAGGACTGGACCCCAGGTTAAATCCCAGCTACACCACTTATTATTAATGTGATGTTGGGCAAATTGCTTCAATTCTCTGTGCCTCATTTGCTCATCTCTACATTAGGGATAATATGAGTTTTACATCACAGAGTGGAGCCACTTAGCAAACATCTAATATGCCAGGCATTAAAAATATGAAAATAGGTTAGACACAATCTTACAAGAGAACAGCAGTAAGACACAGAGTTGTAAAAATGAATGTAATGGATTAGACACTATGGTTTGTGATCTGTTTCTCAGAAGCAGACAAGGGAGGAATAAATGAGTGAATATTAATAAAGCTTAGAACAGCACCTGACAACTTTAAAAAGTGTTAGCAGTTTTAAAAATAGTGTTTACCAAAGAAAAATATATTTAACATAAAATTTACCACTTTAACCATTTTTAAGCGTGCTGTCCAGTGCATTAAGTTCATCTACGCTGTTGTGCAGCCATCACCAACATCCACCTTCAGAATGGCAATCCCATTCTGAGAATTTGACTTTTCTAGGTATCTCATCTAGTGAAATCATATGACAGCCCTTTTGTGTCTGGCTTATTTTACTTAGCATAGTGTGTTCACAGTTCATATATGTTACAGCATGTGTCAGAATTCTATTCTTTTTTTTTTTTTCTTTTTTAGTAGAGACAAGGTCTCACTATGTTGCCCAGGTTGGTCTTGAGCTCCTGGGCTCAAGCAATCCTCCTACCTCGGTCTCCCAAAGTGCTGGGATTATAGGCATGAGCCACTGTGCCCAACTTCCCATTACTTTTTAATGCAGAACAATATTCCATTGGACATACATACATGTTGTTTATCCATTCATCTGCTGACAGCTGTTTGAGTTGTTTCCACCATTTAGCTACTGTGAATAATGCTGCTATGAGCATGGGTATACACATATCTGCTGTAGTCTCTGCTTTCATTTCCTTTGGGTACATACCCAGGGGTAGAACTGTTGAATCATATGGTAACTCTATGTTTAAGCTTTTACAGAAACACCATACTGTTTTCTACTGGGGCTATATCATTTTATATTCTCACCCATAATGCACAAGGGGTCCAATTTCTCCATATCCTCATGAATATTTATTTTCTGCCTTTTTGTTTGGTTTTGCTTTCTGTAATAGTCATCCTAACATGTATGAAGCGGTATCTTGTTGTGGTTCTGATTTGCATTTTCCTAATGATTAGTGAGTTAAGCATCTTTTATGTGCTTATTGGCCATTTGTGTATCTTCTTTGGAGAAATGTCTATCAAAACCTTTGCATTTTTTAATCAGGTTGTTTATTTTTGTTGTTGAGTGTAATTATTAGTTTTAACAGAGCACTCTGGTTGCTGGTTAGTGAAAGACAAAACCAGAGGCAGGGAGACAAAGGCTGTTGCAGAAACTGCAGAAAGTAATGCTGAAATGAGGCTGGAGCTGATCAGAAGTGGCAGGATTTGAACGAGAAAATGGAGGTAGAAATGAGGGAGAGAGGATGGAAACGGCTTCGTGAATTATGAGAGGTGAGCCATAAGAACGGGGTGGAGCCAACAGTGAGGCTCTGGTGTTTGACCTGGGCAACTAGGTGGACAGTGCTGCCATTCTCAGACATTGGAGTCCAAGAGGGAGGTTGGTTTGGTGATGAACCGGAATCATGAGAGCACTGAGACCCTTCCCCTTGTCTGTGTGTCGTGTGTCGTCTAAGATACATATTACAAACCACAGTGGCTAATCACTCCTCCATGACATTTATTTTTACAACACTGTGTCTTACCACTGGTCTCATGTGAGACTGTGTCTCACCTATTCTCACATCCCTGATGCCTGGCATGTTAGATGTTAGCTAAGTACATTGAGAAACAGAGGGGTAGGGGAGAGGGAGGAAGGGCAGAGCTTTTGAATGAGAGAAACAAGCATAAATAATAATGAAGTTTTTTACCTGCTTCAGATTCAGGAGGGGAATAAAACTGACCATCAGAAAGACCACCAGGTATAAGTGCTGCCCTCTCTGAAGCATCCTGAACTATCAGGAGTCCTGGAAGAGAAGAAATTCAGATGTTGGGAGTAAGGTCACCTTTCTGGTAGCTTTTTGGCAAGATTAAGTAAAATAAAATGGTATTATTATTATAATGAAATACCTTTAGAAAAAGAGGTACTTTAAAAATTTTTCAACCAAACAATAAGTTTCATTAACAAACGACACACAATACTGTAAGGACAGATAACTAAGCAGTTTAAATAAGTGCCTCATGGTGCTGAGCATGATGCCTCACACCTGTCATCACAGCATTCTGGGAGGCCAAGAGTGGAGGATCGCTTGAGCCCAGGAGTTTGAGACCAGCCTGGGCAACATAGCAAGACCCTGTCTCTACAAAACATTTAAAAATTGGCCGAGTGTGGTAGCGCATGCCTGTAGTCCCAGCTACTGGGGAGGCTGAGGTGGGAGGATTGCTTGAGCCCAGTAAGTAGAGGCTGCAGTGAGCCATGATTGTGCCACTGCACTTCACAAAGTGAGACTCTGTCTCAGAATAAATAACTGAGCATTTACATCTTTCCCTTGTGAGTACTTGCCTTCCTACAAAAAAAGCACAATTTCAAAACCAAAACGCAAAGTAAAATAAAAAACACAGTCAGCTCCTACAAATGGTCTGCTGGCTACGTCTCATTAGAGAGATGTCAGATATAAAGTGCAATACAGGGATGGCCTTTTATAAATATATGAAGAACAATTAAGATGACAAACGAGGAAATATTTATGCAACAAGGTTTCAAAAGAAAAAAAGTATTTTAAAAAAACAAAGAAAAGGTAAAAAAGCAGGACGTTGACAGCTCAGGAACACTAACACATGCAAGGCCATCAACACTTAAGTTATTTTGACTGAAAGCTGAGTTAACCTTAGGATAGAGTAGGAGGAAGCACCAGGTCAAATAGGAGATGCCAGGTATGCGTGTCATACATGCTACTGACAATGAAAATAAATACTATTTTAAAAAATTTCATTGTGTGTTCTGCTTTATTAGTCACTTTGAATGTGGTTTAATCCCATAACCATTCAAGCCTCAGTCATAGTTACAGTTGATAGGTTTTCAATAAAGTTCAGTTTCGTATTTATATACAAAAAAGACTTTAATTAGCTTTACTTATAACTTCTCCACAATACACTTTCACAAAGGAATAGAGGGCACAGGATAGAAGGTACACCTCAGTCTGATTAACGGGTTTTTAAAATCTACTCTTGAATTGTAATTCTTTTCTTACATATTTCTTCTATGTAAATGAGATTTCCCAAAATAAAACCACTTGCAAGATTATTTTGCATCCTGCTGCTTTTTGAAGTTATAATCATGCTTACCTTTCTATAAGATACTTTTTTTTCCTATGAGGCCAGGCAAATTGAGCCAGATGACTGGCAGAGGCGTAAAAACAGCATGTCTTGAAACTGCATGGGTGTCTGAAATGAGCTTTGATTGTTTCACCCTTAAGATGGGTGGGTGGGGCATGTGGGCTTCCATTAAGAACATTATGTGGAGAAGAATTCCAGCTTGGTAATTGACCATAAAGCTTAATCAATCATTTGGCCTTCCTAGTGAATATTCTGGGATACTCAAAGCCATGAAGAGATTATAGCAGCTTTGGCAGGACTCATGAGTACACCCTGTTAGCTATGACTCAGCTACTCAGAGGATGGTGAAAGGCTGAGCTTCGCTCTGGATTGCTGTCATCCTCCTGTGAATAATCTTCATCCTAAACCCACCAATGGTCCTCAGCCCTAGGCATTTAACTGTTCTAACCGTGGCCCATCTGAAGCCACCAACTGCTGTATGGATCACAATGGGAGACTTTGGAGAATCACTGGCTTGTATTTAGAATAGTTGCTACTACTCACTTAAAATTGGTTTTATTTTCTCTGCCCCTAAACAGCACAGTTCTGTTTATATGCACAAAATGCTTAGTGTCCTGCCTATTGCTAATAGGGAGAAAAGAACAAGCTGTCTGGGGAGAAAGAAGTGCTGGCTATTTTTTGTTATTGCTTGAATGCTCTTTACACCAGTGTTCACAGTTTCTTCCAGGGGAAGCCTGGCCCAATAGCTGGAGAGAGGAGCTGCTTTCTATTATTTACCCTTTCATCCACCCAACTCTTCTCTCGATTTCTGCTGTAGCCACTAAAGAATGGAGACCCCACCACTGCCTAACTCTACCCATTTGCAGCCTGATTCACACCAAGACACCACATCTCTTCCTCCCAGCTTAGTACCCAGTCCGTCTCAGGAGGCTGACTCTGAGAGGAACTTACTGTTTTCTTCTTCTGCTTCTTGAGGTAACACTTTGAAATCCAGGAACCATGTCTCAATCCAGGCAAGGATGAATGAAATGATGGGCAGCACATAGCCAAAAGCCCCTTGAGAGAAAAGCTGGAAGAAAAGATATGACCGGGAAAGGGAAATGCAGTTACCACAAACTCACATTGGACAACGAGGCTTCATCACTGAAGATGGTAACTGTACAGAAAAAGTGGTAGGCCATACCTTTGAAAGGATCACTTTTGCTAGTAAAAAGGCACTGGTCACTGCCGTTGTCAACTGCAAGACACATAATCCAGGACTGTTCACATTAGGCATCTCACACTGTGAAGGTACCTCCCTCTTCACAAGAGACCCATCTGAGCTAGGAGCAGGCAATGCCTGAAAAACCTGTGCCTAGCCTGGCTCCTTCCCATATCACTCAGTCTCTATCCCCTAGACCCACACTGCAGCAAAACGGGCTTCTATATGTGACACAATCCCTAAATGACTGCATGTGGTTTCTCCTCCTACATTTCAGCAGGCTGGTGTGCTAGGTAACTAAGATTTATCTACCAGAAGGTACAATTCCAAAGCCTCTACAAGCACATGAACAGACCTACCAGTAAAGTGCATAGGTAGGGCTCTTGCCAGGGGTTGTGAAGTCCAGAGATACCATAATACCTGAGCCTTGTCACTGTCTCCTTCAACTAATATTTTTAGCGTGGTGAAACCTCACCAAAATGAATACCAATAGTAGCTTGATCGACAGAAGAGAGGACAGGGAACACCAAGTATCTTGCTCAATAAGTATTATCAAAGTTGCAGACACACACACACACACACACACACACACACACACAGAGTAAGCTGCTTGGGAGAGGAGGTGGTTTAGCATTTCATATTCTGACACTAATTAACTTTACAGGCTCACACTAAGTGCTCTTTAGATACCAGCTGACTTCTCCTCCTTCCAGCTTCTAAACTCTTCTCTGCAAATGTTTTTTAAAGCAAGAATCAGAAGCAATAAAATGATTTGCTAAATTAGACTTATTCTTCAGATAATCTGAAAGCAGATATTGAAGATACTGTCTTACAGCTCTCACTGAATATACATGTCATACACTTTTCTAAAACAAACATTGAGAGGGCTGGTCTGACAAAGACTAGCATACATATGGGGACTCAGGAATATAACATCCCAAAGGGATCTGTTGTAGAAAATGCAGAAAAATGGGAGGGTACAATCATCAAAAGCTATGATGATATCAGCAAAAGAGTATTCAGGAAAGGGAGTCAAGTCTGGCCAAGACTGTCAGCCTATATCCATGAAGTGAGAGCTTCTGGATTAACAGATGGTCTGACCACTGCCCCGTGATTCTGAGAATGCTCAGAAGAGATGGCCCAGACAGATATCGCCCCCTAGTGGACTCAGGAGGGCAGCCTGGGCCACCCAGACCTGAGGTCTTGCCCTCTAATGGCAGAACTGCAGGTTATTTCTGAGCAGTTCTCTCTAGTCTGAGGAGCTCCACATTTTCTTCCCACAGAACTGACTTATTAAAGCTGTACAAAAAGCAAATATTCAGACAACTGTCAGGCAGAATTGCTAGCAATTCTATCAATCTCTAAATATTTATTAAGAATACCAAAGCTCTCTGTGCTAGATGCAAGGAAACAGAGGAGTAAAAAAGTCCTTGTCCTTGAGAAGCCCAAGGCAACAACAGAAAGATTGAGAGCTTTTCCCTCCAAGATGAGGGGTTGTGGGGAAGAAAGGAGGGGCTAAGGCAATTATCTAAATAAGTACGAACCATGTCATGAAAAACAATCACTAAGCAGTTTCAACCAAATAAAACATTTTCCAAATATCTCTGTGACAGATGTACTACTCCCATCTCTTATTTGCAAAATAAGGTAGAGGGTGGCTTGGTGCTTGGCCAATAATCACTGTTGGGCTTCTAGATTCCTCATTTGGCTCAGCACCAAGAGACAAATCTAGTTACTCATTAACACTGGAAAGAAGCCCTGGAGTATTAAACGTACTTAAGTATGGAGGAAACGGGACTCAGGAAAGCTAGTGGGATTCCACCTGCATTAGAACTGTATCTTCTCCAGCCCAGGCCTGTAGAGAGTAGGACCTGGCCACCAGCACTGGAGGCGATGACCCACTCAAGCAGGGCATACTCACCGCTATTGCCCACCAGTGGCGCAATCTGCACACAGCATATGCAAGTATTAACACTTTAAATCGAAAAACTGCCAAAAGCTGAAAGCAAGAAAAGAGATGTTTTAAAAAATATACATAAAAATGACATAGCTTTATGAAGAACTTACCAGACTGTCTTCATTATTGTGATTTAGCTGGAGACTAACAGGGACTGGCACCGGTCTGTAGACCAGCATTTGGGAATCCCTGCTCTAGAACTTAATGTAATAGTAAATTAGGTCTCACATTAATCTCCCTTTATGGAAGAAAGAACAATGCAAGAAAAAAAAAAAAAGATGGCATTTTCATCATCCTATTATATAAATAGGTGAATTTTCCTTTCAGTGACTAGATATATCAATGGGTTCTATTTCAGTCATTTGAAAGAATAAAGGCTCTCCAACAAGAAAATAGGAATGGCTCCTTATGCTGCCCTCCCTTATCTGTCATTAATCTTTTATTTCCTTGAGATGGTCAGACAATTCCTTATTTAGAGAGAGAGAGCATTGAATGGTGGGGAATTAAAAGGAAAATATGGTCGGTGTTCAAAAGAGGAAAAAAGGGCACAGAATTTGAAGTCTATTTAGAGGAAATCTGCGTTTTGGGTCAGTTTTATCACATCTGAAATGAAACATAAAAAATACTTACAAATATATCAAAATACGAAGAATAGTAGTCATACTGCATCACCTCCTTCTCTAATGTGTTCTCAATGCCTCCATTCACCTAGAAAGGAGAGTAAGCAGCAAAAACAAGGAGAGGTTTATGTGTGGAATTAAAACAAGGGTAAGATTTCCTATCCAACTTTCCTGCCTATCTTCTCAGAACCCAGAAATGTTAAAGTATGGAAGAAAAGAACTCTCATAATTTTAATAGAAAAGGGCTGGATAGCACTTTCTGATTCCTCAATTCTGAATTCATTCATTCAACAGATATAACTGTATAGTGAAAAATAATAGCTTCTGTAGTTCATATTTGGGAAAATTAAAATGTTAAGAAAATTATTTTTTCCCTTCTAAGATACTTCAATCATACAAAAGTATACTTTTTTTTTTTTTTTTTTTTTTTTTTTGAGACGGAGTCTCGCTCTGTCGCCCAGGCTGGAGTGCAGTGGCCGGATCTCAGCTCACTGCAAGCTCCGCCTCCCGGGTTTACGCCATTCTCCTGCCTCAGCCTCCCGAGTAGCTGGGACTGCAGGCGCCCGCCACCTCGCCCGGCTAGTTTTTTTTTTGTATTTTTTAGTAGAGATGGGGTTTCACCGTGTTAGCCAGGATGGTCTCGATCTCCTGACCTCGTGATTCGCCCGTCTCGGCCTCCCAAAGTGCTGGGATTACAGGCTTGAGCCACCGCGCCCGGCCAAAAGTATACTTTTAAAGGCAATTCACCTTTATCCAGGACTCCCTCACTTTCTGATCACTCACCACAGTCTTAGGTCTTAGAAGGCCTTGGCTCCCCTGACCTCCTGGCAAATGTCAATGATGGCCATTAGCATGACACAGGATAGAAGTGTAAACATTCTCTGTGGTGGTTTCTCATTTTTATTTCTCCTGGCATGTAAACATTCTGCACTTTTATCAATTTAAGTATATTTTTAACATGAATAGATAACAAAATAAAGACAGTACTAGACTCAAACCTGATACAACTTTCTGTCCTCTACCAATTCTACTGTCAAAATAAATCTTCTATCATCGAGTTCAAAATTGGACAAATTAAACTATGGAGCTTAATACTTTTAAAAAATCAAGTAAGGGGACATGTGTTGGCAGCTAATGCAGCACCCAAGCAGGGTACCTGTCAGAGTCCCTGGATTAGCCTGATCAGAGGGAGCAGGACATGCAAAAGTAAATTCAAATTTCCAATTTGGAACATGGGCCTGGCAAACAAATGCAGAGAGTCTGAAAAAGGACCAAAGGAAGGACAGTTAACCAGAGACCTGGATAAGAGGGAAAACAATAAGGAACCCCTTTGCCAGGTTCAAATTCGAATGAAAGTTGCCATAGGGAAGGGTATTCTTAGCTTAGATGTCATTTCACATATTTGTATTTGTTATGCAAATGAAAGCATACCATAAATACTATCCTGTGCCCTAAAATCCCTTAAGGAGGTCTACATTTCTTTGCAATTAGCTTGAATCCTCTGTAGACCTGCTTGGCTATAGACCTTTACAAATGAATAGAATTGAAAACCTGGGAGGAAGGAGGAACAATGATTGAAAGACACCCAACCGTTTAGTCCCATTACTGTATCTCAATATCCAGAATATTAAAAGAATGATTATTCCAAGCAGCCTATAGCAAACAGGGGTTCTCTACCACTTAGAGACCTCCCCTTGATTCCTGGGAGAACAGGAATCAAAGCTGCCAATACAGTTTTGCATTAAATAACCCATAGCTTTTCACTGGTATCTGCATACTTCAAAATACTCTGATTTGGAGTTGCCTTCAAATAGACATTATCTAAAATTTATATTTCTATCCCTAACTTATACTCTAAATCCTCATTTCAAAATTTTTATCTCTAGCTCAAGATGTCTTAAATAAACTATCGTTAGTTTCATGCAAAATCCCTTCCCAGTCAGTTCTGGTACTACTCTTCTAGGTTTCATCACTGGAAACGTTAGAGTCATCTTTGCACACTGGGGATGATAAAATCAGCCTATCAACAAGTCTCCCATTCCTTCCTTTAGTGACTCTCATGTTAGTTCTTTCCTTCCTATTCCCACCACCTTCAATGACATTCCTGCAACAGCTTCTGAATTCATGTTCTTACTGCCCTGCCAATCTGTCCCACCTGCACACCACTGCCACAATGATCTTTATCCGTTCACCAAATATTTGCTGAGTATCTATTATGCACCAGGCACTGTTCTAAATATAAGAAATACTTCAGTAAACAAAATAATATCTGTCTTCATGGAGATTATATTCAGGCAAGGTGAGAGAGATGGCAAGTAAGAAAATAAATGCTACACAGACAACAGAAGCAGGACAGTGTGACAGAACAATGAAGACATTTAAACTAATACTAGCAAGATAAGAAGTTGAATTCTACCAAAAGTAAAGGAAATTAATCATTTCATATAGAAGAAACAACTAGTAGAAGGGTCCCAAGATAGAAAGGAGCTCATTCCTGTCTGAGAACAGAAGGAGGCAAGTGTGCTCATCCACCATGAGCCAGGAACAGAGGATGGGGAGGAAGTCTGAGAAGTGTCTGGGGACTCTGCAAGCCAAGGTACGACATTTGGATTTTACTCTAAATGTCATGGCCTGCCAGTGAAGAGCTGTAACAGAAAGTGACATGATCTGATTTTTGTTTTTTACAGGTTACCCTGGCTACTGTGAGAAGAATGGATTGTACGGTGAGCGGAAGCAGGTGACCAGCCAGGAGTGCAGTTTGGATGAGTGATAATGTGGCTTGGTTGAAGTTGGAAACAGTGGAAAAGAAGAGAAGTGGTCACATTTTGAATATATTTTAGAGGCAGATTTGACAGGACTTACTTTTAGACTGGACATGAAGCATGAAAAATACAAAACAAACAAGCAAATCAAAAATGAGTTTTCACTTTTGGTCTGAGTCTCTGCGTTTGCTTACTGATGAAGAAGGGGGAAAGAAGGTGTGTATATGTGTTGAGGGAAGCATGTTAAGTCAGACATCCAACTGGACAGGTCAAGGAGGCTGTGATGTAGACTGTGAGTCACTGACTTCTGCAAAATCTCAAAATCACGTTGTCCATTCTGCTCCAGAATCTGTAACAGCTCTTCATTGCAGTAAACACAAATCCTTCTATATACCTTTTAATAACTTGAATAATCTAGCACCAGCCTACTTATGCAATTTCATTTCCAATAGGCACCTTACTTTCTAGTCAGGTTAGTATTTTCTCGGCCTCTGCCCCTGTCCCCTCCAAATACAACCACTTGAGCACACACTCCCCACACATAAGCACATACTCCTGCTTCGGTACTTCCACGCACCTTGATCTCCAAACCCTCTCCCCAAGCTCCACACTGAAGGATCATCCTTCCCAGATCCTCCTCCCATCTTAACTGCCACCTATCCTTCCAAATCCCATTCACAGTCCATCTCTTCCATTCACTCCCTCAAATAGTCCAAGCCACTGATCTCTCTCATCTGAATTTGTTATACTTGGTCATCACAGTTTATAGACCATAGTAGGAATGAGGTAATAGAATCAGAATTAGCAGGGTAATAAGTACCTGAAACTTAAATGTAACAATAGTGAGAAAACAGTAACCAGCATTTTTTTTTTCCTTTTTCTGGGTTAAATTTATTTTAGTTATTAATAAATTACACAACCTATAATTGTGCAGACCTCTGTATCTTCAAAGGGGCTGCTGTATACATCTTTCCATTTGATCTTCACATGGACCCATGAGGAAGACAAGACCAGTATTAGTTTGCTGAATTGATCAAAAGACCCAGAGAACTTATTAAACAGCTTGCCTAAGGGCCAAAGACCTGGTCACGAAAGCTCTAAGTCAAATTAGGAATGTTATGACATTTTCTAGTACATCAGTTAGAAAATAACAAGAAAAAAGTCACTAAGCACTGATAAAGGCTTTTTTTGAACCATCATCTCAATTAAGCATCAAAAGCTAAAAAGAAAGCCAAATTCCTTTCAACTGTCACTACTTTGATCCCTGTTCATACTGTCTACAGAGACTAGGAGAGAGTCTGCAGAGGGAACAGAGTCCTCAGGGAACCCAAGCCATAATTAATTCCAGATCCAACTTGGGAAATCAGTCTACTCAAAGGTGGGCCAAGAGGCCTTGGATAGAATCAAAACCATCCTTTTGACTGACCAAAAAGAGATCAGGAGCCCTAAGATCTTCTAGAAGGAAAATGAACTAAGGTGGGGTTAGGCTTCTCTGGCTCATCTGAGCCCTACACTCAAGGCTGGGATGGTGCCAGTCAGGTCCCTGGAGCACAGAGGGAAGGTGGCTAAGGTGGAAGTCATACATGGAGGCAAAGTACTTTGGTTATTGTTATAATTGCAGAGAACAGCTGGTTCCCCATATTCTAAAGGCCTAAGCACTCTTTATGACATTTTCTTTCTTCTTTTAAGACTACGTCACAAGGCAGTATAAGATTATGTGCCATATGTATTCAACTAAACTCTAAATTCCATGTAGTTTTTTTTGGTAGAGCTTGCAACACCTGATTTAGGAGCCTGTTCTCTGGCACTCAGTAAATGTAAAGACACTAAAAATAATAATAATAATAATGGATTTGACTGATTAGAGTTTTATAGAGAGACAACAAAACAAAATGAATGGTACTGTGTGTAGTGAAAATGCCAGGTCAAGATTGACAATTCAAAACAAGTAGAACTAGAAAGTGGACACTGAAAAACAATCATACTAAAAAAAGTCATGATGTTCTTGCTTAAAGATCATATACCCTTTTCCAATCTTTTAATTTTACAACTGGGGAAACTAGTAGTCGGTGAAAAAGTGAGAATAAAAACACATTTCTAAATTGCTAGGCCTGGTGATTTTTCATTTATCACATGTTGCATGCAGATGTAAACAGATAACTTGTCTGTGAACAAGAACGGGGGGCAGCCTACTTCATTTCTGTTTGCCTGGAGAAAACAGAAAGGAGGGACATGAGAAGTGTGATCCCATGAACCCCACCACAGTTCTGCCCCATGACTTTCCTCACTTAAAGGCACATAGTGATATAAGCAGCCAAAGCAATGAATGCCTGGACTTGCTGTTGACGTTAAAATGATTTTTAAGTGTGCCCCCTTAAAATTACTGCTGTGTTTCCTGGTGCATTTCCAGTCGGACACGGTGGCTCACGCCTATAATCTCAGCACTTCGGGAGGCTGAGGCAGGTGGATCACGAAGTCAGGAGATAGAGAACAGCGTGGAGAACACAGTGAAACCTTGTCTCTACTGAAAATACAAAAAAATTAGCAGAGTGTGATGGTATGCACCTGTAGTCCCAGCTACTCTGGAGGCCGAGGCAAGATCATTGCTTGAACCCAGGAGGTAGCAGTTGCAGTGAGCCAACATTGTGCCACTGCACTCCAGCCTGGGTGACACAGCAAGACTCCATCTCAAAAAAAAAAAAAAAAAAAAAAAAAGATGCATTTACTTTTCATCTCTCATTACATAGCTATAGTTTTGAAAACATATTACTCCTTTAAAATATACATTAAAGATGGCTGAATAGGAACAGCTCCAGTCTCCAACTCCCAGCGCGAGTGACACAGAAGACTGGTGATTTCTGCATTTTCAACTGAGGTACTGGGGTCATCTCACTAGGGAGTGTCGGATAATCGGTGCTGCTCAGCTGCTGCAGACCGACCAGCGAGACCTGAAGCAGGGCGAGGCATCGCCTCACCTGAGAAGCGCAAGGGGGAAGGGAATCCCTTCTCCTAGCCAGGGGAACTGAGACACACAACACCTGGAAAATCGGGTAATTCCCCCCCAATACTGTGCTTTAAGCAAACGGGCACACCAGGAGATTATACCCACACCTGGCCGGGAGGGTCCCACGGCCACGGAGCCTCCCTCATTGCTAGCACAGCAGTCTGTGATCTAACCAAAACGGCAGCAGCGAGGCTGGGGGAAGGGCGCCCGCCATTGCTGAGGCTTAAGTAGGTAAACAAAGCCACTGGGAAGCTCGAACTGGGTGGAGCTCACAGCAGCTCAAGGAAACCTGCCTGTCTCTGTAGACTCCACCTCTGGGGACAGGGCACAGCTAAACAACAAAAGGGGAAGCAGCAGAGGCCTCTACAGACGCAAACGATTCTGTCTGACAGCTTTGAAGAGAGCAGTGGATCTCCCAACACGGAGGTTGAGATCTGAGAACAGACAGACTGCCTGCTCAAGTGGGTCCCTGACCCCTGAGTAGCCTAGCTGGGAGACATCCCCAACTAGGGGCAGTCTGACACCCCACACCTCACAGGGTGGAGTACACCCCTGAGAGGTAGCTTCCAAAGTAAGAATCAGACAGGTACACTTGCTGTTCAGCAATATTCTATCTTCTGCAACCTCTGCTGCTGATACCCAGGCAAACAGGGTCTGGAGTGGACCTCAAGCAATCTCCAAGAGACCTACAGCTGAGGGTCCTGACTATTAGAAGGAAAACTATCAAACAGGAAGAACACCTATACCAAAGCCCCATCAGTACGTCACCATCATCAAAGACCAGAGGCAGATAAAACCACGAAGATGGGGAAGAAGCAGGGTAGAAAAGCTGGAAATTCAAGAAATAAGAGTGCATCTCCCCCTGCAAAGGAGCGCAGCTCATCGCCAGCAACGGATCAAAGCTGGTCAGAGAATGACTTTGACGAAATGAGAGAAGGCTTCAGTCCATCAAACTTCTCAGAGCTAAAGGAGGAATTACGTACCCAGCGCAAAGAAACTAAAAATCTTGAAAAAAGAGTGGAAGAATTGATAGCTAGAATAATTAATGCAGAGAAGGTCATAAATGAAATGACAGAGATGAAAACCATGACACGAGAAATACGTGACAAATCCACAAGCTTCAGTAACCGACTCGATCAACTGGAAGAAAGAGTATCAGCGATTGAGATTCAAATGAATGAAATGAAGCAAGAAGAGAAACCAAAAGAAAAAAGAAGAAAAAGAAATGAACAAAGCCTGCAAGAAGTATGGGATTATGTAAAAAGACCAAATCTACGTCTGATTGGGGTGCCTGAAAGTGAGGGGGAAAATGGAACCAAGTTGGAAAACACTCTTCAGGATATCATCCAGGAGAACGTCCCCAACCTAGGAGGGCAGGCCAACATTCAAATTCAGGAAATACAGAGAACACCACAAAAATACTCCTCGAGAAGAGCAACTCCAAGACACATAATTGCCAGATTCATCAAAGTTGAAATGAAGGAAAAAATCTTAAGGGCAGCCAGAGAGAAAGGTCGGGTTACTCACAAAGGGAAGCCCATCAGACTAACAGCAGACCTCTCGGCAGAAACTCTACAAGCCAGAAGAGAGTGGGGGCCAATATTCAACGTTCTTAAAGAAAAGAATTTTCAACCCAGAATTTCATATCCAGCCAAACTAAGTTTCATAAGTGAAGGAGAAATAAAATCCTTTACAGATAAGCAAATGCTTAGAGATTTTGTCACCACCAGGCCTGCCTTACAAGAGACCCTGAAGGAAGCCCTAAACATGGAAAGGAACAACTGGTACCAGCCATTGCAAAAACATGTCAAAATGTAAAGACCATCGAGGCTAGGAAGAAACTGCATCAACTAATGAGCAAAATAACCAGTTAATAGCATAATGGCAGGATCAAGTTCACACATAACAATATTAACCTTAAATGTTAATGGACTAAATGCTCCAATTAAAAGACACAGACTGGCAAACTGGATAAAGAGTCAAAACCCATCAGTCTGCTGTATTCAGGAGACCCATCTCACATGCAGAGACATACATAGGCTCAAAATAAAGGGATGGAGGAAGATCTACCTCCAAATGGAGAACTTTTGCTACCAAGCAAATGGAGAACAAAAAAAAGCAGGGGTTGCAATCCTAGTCTCTGATAAAATAGATTTTAAACTATCAAAGATCAAAAGAGACAAAGAAGGCCATTACGTAATGATAAAGGGATCAATTCAACAGGAAGAGCTAACTATCCTAAATATATATGCACCCAATACAGGAGCACCCAAATTCATAAAGCAAGTCCTTAGAGACTTACAAAGAGACTTAGACTCCCATACAATAATAATGGGAGACTTCAACACTCCACTGTCAACATTAGACAGATCAACGAGACAGAAAGTTAACAAGGATATCCAGGAATTGAACTCATCTCTGCACCAAGCTGACCTAATAGACATCTATAGAACTCTCCACCCCAAATCAACAGAATATACATTCTTCTCAGCACCACATCACACTTATTCCAAAACTGACCACATAATTGGAAGTAAAGCACTCCTTAGCAAATGTAAAAGAACAGAAATTATAACAAACTTTTTGTCTCTCAGACCACAGTGCAATCAAACTAGAACTCAGGACTAAGAAACTCAATCCAAACCGCTCAACTACATGGAAACTGAACAACCTGCTCCTGAATGACTACTGGGTACATAACGAAATGAAGGCAGAAATAAAGATGTTCTTTGAAACCAATGAGAACAAAGATACAACATGCCAGAATCTCTGGGACACATTTAAAGCAGTGTGTAGAGGGAAATTTATAGCACTAAATGCCCACAAGAGAAAGCTGGAAAGATCTAAAATTGACACTCTAACATCACAATTAAAAGAACTGGAGAAGCAAGAGCAAACACATTCAAAAGCTAGCAGAAGGCAAGAAATAACTAAGATCAGAGCAGAACTGAAGGAGATAGAGACAAAAAAAAACCCTCCAAAAAATCAATGAATCCAGGAGTTGGTTTTTTGAAAAGATCAACAAAATTGACAGACCACTAGCAAGACTAATAAAGAAGAAAAGAGAGAAGAATCAAATAGACGCAATAAAAAAGATAAAGGGGATATCACCACTGACCCCACAGAAATACAAACTACCATCAGAGAATACTATAAACACCTCTACGCAAATCAACTAGAAAATCTAGAAGAAATGGATAATTTCCTGGACACTTACACTCTTCCAAGACTAAACCAGGAAGAAGTTGAATCCCTGAATAGACCAATAGTAGGCTCTGAAATTGAGGCAATAATTAATAGCCTACCAACCAAAAAAAGTCCAGGACCAGATGGATTCACAGCTGAATTTTACCAGAGGTACAAGGAGGAGCTGGTACCATTCCTTCTGAAACTATTCCAATCAATTGAAAAACAGGGAATCCTCCCTAACTCATTTTATGAGGCCAGCATCATCCTGATACCAAAGCCTGGCAGAGACACAACAAAAAAAGAAAATTTTATTCCAATATCCCTGATGAACATCAATGCAAAAATCCTCAATAAAATACTGGCAAACCGGATTCAGCAGCACATCAAAAAGCTTATCCACCATGATCAAGTGGGCTTCATCCCTGGGATGCAAGGCTGGTTCAACATTCGCAAATCAATAAACGTAATCCAGCATATAAACAGAAACAAAGACAAGAACCACATGATTATCTCAATAGATGCAGAAAAGGCTTTTGACAAAATTCAACAGCCCTTCATGCTAAAAACGCTCAATAAATTCGGTATTGATGGAACGTACCTCAAAATAATAAGAGCTATTTATGACAAACCCACAGCCAATATCATACTGAATGGGCAAAAACTGGAAAAATTCCCTTTGAAAACTGGCACAAGACAGGGATGCCCTCTCTCACCACTCCTATTCAACATAGTGTTGGAAGTTCTGGCTAGGGCAATCAGGCAAGAGAAAGAAATCAAGGGTATCCAGTTAGGAAAAGAAGAAGTCAAATTGTCCCTGTTTGCAGATGACATGATTGTATATTTAGAAAACCCCATTGTCTCAGCCCAAAATCTCCTTAAGCTGATAAGCAACTTCAGCAAAGTCTCAGGATACAAAATCAATGTGCAAAAATCACAAGCATTCTTATACACCAGTAACAGACAAACAGAGAGCCAAATCATGAATGAACTTCCATTCACAATTGCTTCAAAGAGAACAAAATATCTAGCAATCCAACTTACAAGGGATGTGAAGGGCCTCTTCAAGGAGAACTACAAACCACTGCTCAACAAAATAAAAGAGGACACAAACAAATGGAAGAACATACCATGCTCATGGATAGGAAGAATCAATACCGTGAAAATGGCCATACTGCCCAAGGTTATTTATAGATTCAATGCCATCCCCATCAAGCTACCAATGAGTTTCTTCACAGAATTGGAAAAAACGGCTTTAAAGTTCATATGGAACCAAAAAAGAGCCCGCATTGCCAAGACAATCCTAAGTCAAAAGAACAAAGCTGGAGGCATCACGATACCTGACTTCAAACTATACTACAAGGCTACAGTAACCAAAACAGCATGGTACTGGTACCAAAACAGAGATATAAACCAATGGAACAGAACACAGTCCTCAGAAGTAATACCACACATCTACAGCCATCTGATCTTTGACAAACCTGAGAGAAACAAGAAATGGGGAAAGGATTCCCTATTTAATAAATGGTGCTGGGAAAATTGGCTAGCCATAAGTAGAAAGCTGAAACTGGATCCTTTCCTTACTCCTTATATGAAAATTAATTCAAGATGGATTAGAGACTTAAATGTTAGACCTAATACCATAAAAATCCTAGAAGAAAACCTAGGTAGTACCATTCAGGACATAGGCATGGGCAAGGACTTCATGTCTAAAACACCAAAAGCAACAGCAGCAAAAGCCAAAATTGACAAATGGGATCTCATTAAACTAAAGAGCTTCTGCACAGCAAAAGAAACTACCATCAGAGTGAACAGGCAACCTACAGAATGGGAGAAAATTTTTGCAATCTACTCAACTGACAAAGGGCTAATATTCAGAATCTACAAAGAACTCAAACAAATTTACAAGAAAAAAACAAACAACCCCATCAAAAAGTGGGTAAAGGATATGAACAGACATTTCTCAAAAGAAGACATTCATTCAGCCAAAAGACACATGCAAAAATGCTCATCATCACTGGCCATCAGAGAGATGCAAATCAAAACCACAATGAGATACCATCTCACACCAGTTAGAATGGCAATCATTAAAAAGTCAGGAAACAACAGGTGCTGGAGAGAACGTGGAGAAATAGGAACACTTTTACACTGTTGGTGGGATTGTAAACTAGTTCAACCATTATGGAAAACAGTATGGCGATTCCTCAAGGATCTAGAACTAGATGTACCATATGACCCAGCCATCCCACTACTGGGTATATACCCAAAGGATTATAAATCATGCTGCTATAAAGACACATGCACACCCATGTTTATTGCGGCACTATTCACAATAGCAAAGACTTGGAATCAACCCAAATGTCCACCTGTGACAGACTGGATTAAGAAAATGTGGCACATATACACCATGGAATATTATGCAGCCATAAAAAAGGATGAGTTTGGGTCCTTTGTAGGGACATGGATGCAGCTGGAAACCATCATTCTTAGCAAACTATCACAAGAACAGAAAACCAAACACCGCATGTTCTCACTCATAGGTGGGAACTGAACAATGAGATCACTTGGACTCGGGAAGGGGAACATCACACATTGGGGCCTATCATGGGGAGGGGGGAGGGGGGAGGGATTGCATTGGGAGTTATACCTGATATAAATGACGAATTGATGGGTGCTGATGAGTTGATGGGTGCAGCACACCAACATGGCACAAGTATACATATGTAACAAATCTGCACGTTATGCACATGTACCCTAGAACTTAAAGTATAATAAAAAAAAAAATATATATATACACATTAAAATATTTTCTTTAATGTGCATATACAGAACAAATAGTAAAAAGAAACTCTAAATTACTATGTCATATCACTGGCCTGTCTGGTTATAAACAAAACTCAGGCATTCCCATAGTGCAAAATTAACAGAAGAAAAATCTATAAACAGAAACTTAACAGGGGACTCATGTTCCATATCACTGTGATTATGGGACAAATATTATTTTCTAATGTAACTGTCTGCTTTCATAATGAGTTCAGTTCCTCTGTTAGGATTCGTGAAGAAATTAAATGAGATTCAGTGACTCTATTAAGTGATTAGAATTTAGAATTGAAATTAGTGCTATGAATTAGAATACTAATAAAAAATTAGGTTAAGATGTTGCTTCTTGCTGTTAAAAGACAAAATTTAAAATAATTTTCAAATGGGAATCTCAGCATCTTTTCACATCTTCTGTATTGTAATAAATTCTCATAAAGCATCTAGCACTGTGCCTAGCAAAGAGTAACTCCCTAAAAATAAACAACAGGGAATAATTATTACTAACTAGGTCTTAGCAAACATTTCCTGGAAATAAATGAACTGCTGAAAATAGGAAAGCAGAGACTTTTTGCCTGTGAGGAAAACCTTCTAGGGGAGCTCACCTATTTGCTGGTAAGGAATGTAAATAATCAGAGCAAAGGCTTTGGGACGAAAACACATATACTGGGTTAAATAAAAAATATTAAATGAGTTTCATCTGTTTATTTTGATTTTTATTAATGTGGTAACTAGAGAGTTTAAAATTACATATTTAATAGTTTGCATTATATTTCTATTGGACAGTACTGGTCTAAACAATTGGTTGGTAATACAGAATAACTGCATAAACCTCTGAATGTTTCCAGCACAACTTCTCTGGTGAAACATAAATAAGTAATCTCTTTGCAAGAAAGTAAAGAACAAACATATGCCAAATCTTAAATCTGGGAACTAGAAAAGTACAAGAAACATCTAAAACATATTCCAAAAGCATTCTACATTTTCTGGAGGAAGGATGGGTAAACTTTTTCTGAAAAAGACTAGAGAATAAGTATTTTTGCCTTTGTGGGTCAGAGGGTCTCTGTCACAACTATTCAACTGCAACTACTCAGTGCAAAAGCCAGCCATAAACAATACGTAAACAGACAGGCCTGGCCGTGTTCCAATAAAACTTTATTAAAACAGGTTTACTGAATTTGTCTTACAGCCTATAGTTTGTCAACTCCTGTTAAAGAGCAAAATACCAGGAATTCAAATTTCAAAATCCCAGACAACATGAGTTTTAAACTGACCACATTTGCCTTAAACAATAATACTAAAGAACAAGAAAGGTCCAAATCAGCAGAAGAGCAATGGCTTCATTTGGAAAAAGACGGACATTACTAAATGAGACAAATGATAAGAAAAATGAACAAAAAAACCCTGTTGTCTCTGGAAACACTTCTTAAAAAGTCATGAAAGAACCACCAACTTACATTTAACTCTATTATCCACAGTAACGTTACAAATAAGAGGTCAAAGGTGACAAACAAACAGAAAGTCCTCCTGACATCAGATATGCCTTTCTTTTCCCTTCCTTCATAGGACTCAATCCTGGCCATGAGTTGTGTGGGGTTGATGGAATGGATGTTGCGCAGAGAAGCATGGGAGCTCTGGCTCCCAGTGAGAGCGTTCTCCATGTCTTCTGGCAGGTGGTTCATCCTGGAGGAGGGTTACAGGAGCCTTTTTCCAACCTCACCATCCCTAAAGAGAAGACACCTTTGGGAAATAAAATAGAGACACCATGTTAAATCCAAGCTGATCAAATAGAACTGTGCTACCCTCTCCACTGTGCAACTATTTCTCTAACTGAACAACAGAGTACCTTGACTGATTTATGTTTTCATGAAGACATAAAGAGAAAGAGAAATGAGAGCAAAACATAATGTTTTAGAGCAATACTACAAAACAGCTGTTTTAGCAAAGAATGGCAACAGAGAAAAAGCAAATTGTCTGTAGGAAAGGGTGAAGAACAGGATGTTAGCTACAATTGAAAGCAGTGTTCCTGATGACCTGGAACAAGCCTCTTGGTGAACAACTCTTGCCAGTTACCTTTCTGTGCCAGGGAGAAAACCTCCACAGTCCTGTAAGTATAATTATGCATGGGCTAGAAAATCATTTACTGAAAGCTTTCCTGGAGCATGTAAGCAGAATGTGTAAATTAGCTATAAAAAAGCTTATTTCCAAGGCTGGGCAATACAGCAAGATCCTTTTGTACAAAAAAGAAAAATTAGCTGTGCACGGCAGCACAAGCCTATAGTCCTAACTATTCAGGAGTGGCGTGGGAGGATCGCTTGAGCCCAGGAGTTGAGGTTATAATGAGTTATGATCATACCACTGGACTCCAGCGTGGGTAACAGAGCAAGACACTGCCTCAAACAAAAAACAGAAACAAAACAAAAATCACACAAAAATTCTTACTTCCTAAGGAGGAATTTCTTTCCATCAAAAGTACCTTATAAACTAAAGTTAGCATTTCCTCATCCTCTCAATGAACAAGCATGTTTCTAGGCCTCTTCTTGGAAAAGAAGTGCACACTTCAAAAAGTTTAGCACCAGGCAAACCACCCGACCAATAATTACAGAAGGTATAGTTCTATACAGAGATGCAGGCCCCTCAAGACCAGAGAGTGCTTTTATAATAAAAATAAAAGATGAGCAATCTCAATAATCTGATCTGCTTATGGATGGGACAAGGATATTAAACAAAGTGTGGTGCATGGTATGATTGTCAAGTAGTCAAGTTTCCTTTTCTGTAGGACCTCTCCCTGTGGGATTATATACTCCTGGCTCTACTGAACTCATATCTGTTCTTTAGTCATGAATGTGACATGTAAGTGGGCAGAAGTTCATATGCCACTTGTGTCCAGAGCCGGTGCATGAAGAGCCAGTATGTGGCTCACTACGCTCTCCTTTCTTTCTGCCACAATGACTGGCAATGTCCAGGTAAATACGAAGAGGACTTTCAAAGCCATAAAATAGAACTTAGAAACAGATGGCTGAGATTTCCCTAAGGCAATATGATCCCATTTGGTTCTATCATTCACTGTTCAGAACTTTGTCTCTTTACACTTGACCCCAATTTCTCTTCCTTTCCACACTCAGGAATCAGTCTTTCTCATACTTCTTAACAATGTGGTGGTAAAACGGCACAGCATTTATGAAGGCAATTTGATTATATGAAGTAAGATACTTTAAAACATCCACACTTCTTGATCTTGTAACCCTAAATCTAAATGAGATTAACCAAACTATAGACATTCAAAGCAAAAACTGATCTATGGCCTTAAAGGTCAGGTTAGTGATTATCTTCAAGAAAGAGGGAAGAAGCAGTGATTAGAAGGCAGAGGGTAGAGGGCATATTTAGCAGACTTGGTAAAGTTCTATTTCTTAACCTGAGTAGTGATAACATAGTTGTGTTCATTTAGTGATAATTTATTGATGTACACCGTAGTTTTAGTCATGTGTTGGCTCATGAAAAATTCAAAATGCTATATAGTATATACATGTACACACAACTGAATAGTGTATATTATCTTTCAATAAAAATCCCTATTAAAAACTTGATCATAAGGTATCTATAATAGTCTGAATTAGAAAACAACCTAAATAACTAATTAGAATAATTAGATAAATCACAGTATAGCCACAGTATAGTCACTAAAATAAACGTTTATGAAGCATTTATGACTTAGAAAAAATGCCTGGGTTATGATAACTAAATTAAAAATCGAATACTAGGCCGGGTGGGGTGGCTCACGTCCGTAATCCCAGCACTTTGGGAGGCCAAGGCGGGCGGATCACGAGGTCAGGAGATCGAGACCATCCTGGCTAATACGGTGAAACCCCGTCTCTACTAAAAATACAAAAAATTAGCCAGGTGAGGTGGCGGGCGCCTATAGTCCCAGCTACTCGGGAGGCTGAGGCAGGAGAATGGCATGAACCCGGGAGGTGGAGGTTGCAGTGAGCTGAGATCCGGCCACTGCACTCCAGCCTGGGTGGCAGAGCAAGACTCTGTCTCAAAAAAATAAAAAATAAAAAATAAATCGAATACTAAATGGAATACACACACACATAGTATGTTCAGAACTCTGTAAAATAAACCTAAATCGAAATCTTATAAGACTGCACCTATGAAATATATCAGATATTACCAATGATTCTCTCTGACTGGTGAGATTATATTTTCCCCCTCCTTTGGCCTTTTTCACACTTTTTGCACGTGTTATATGTTTACAATGAGAGGCACTAAATTCAAACATCACTCTGTCAGGGTTCTGGACAGATGTCCTCAGAACCCTAAGCAGCCTTTCCCTTTCTTTTCTGCCGATCTAGGCAACATTAGGTAATGTGTCTCAGACATTCAATTTGTTTCCTCAGAGTCACCAAATCAGCAAAGCATTTTGAAAAACTCAGTAAGAAGCCACTTAAGTGTTTAGTAAAAGGAAAGAAAATATTAAGTTCTCAAATTGAAAGCATTCTTATATAATTTCTGTCTTAATGAGATCAATGCCACCCTAGTGGAAGGGATAGCAACAGCATATTCCCCAGTAGCAGTTTTTAACACAAAGCTTGCGAGGCACTACCACCTGTCAGACTTCTAGGAGTTAACTCTGAAACAATAAGTAAATATGAATGTAATTAATACATCTTTTGTGATGAAACACACATTTTAAGTTTAAGAAAATAGCTGAGGCCGGGCGCAGTGGCTCATACCTATAATCCCAGCACTTTGGGAGGCCGAGGCGGGTGGATCACTTGAGGCCAGGAGTTCAAGACCAGCCTGGTCAACATGGGGAAACCCTGTCTCTATCAAAGGGAGTGGGAACGGTGGTGCACACCTGTAGTCCCAGCTACTTGGGAGGCTGAGGCAGGAGAATTGCTTGAACCTGGAGGCAGAGGCTGCAGTGAGCTGAGATCATGCCACTGCACTCCAGCCTGGGCGACAGAGTGAGACTGTCTCAAAACAAAACAAACAAAAAAAAGAAATCTGGATGAATGAATACAGACATATTTTTGCAACAATATATCCTACATTATGATAAAGCAACTCAGATAATTCTAAGCCAGTCTAATAATTAGCAGCCATATTTAAAAATTAATTTAAATTATTAAATTCACTAATATGTGAACAGAAAATTGAACAAACTCAAAATTCAAACTGAGGACCGATTTTAGGAGGAAGATCATTTTCAAGGAAATTAAATCATTTTCTTAGTTTCACTCCTTTTTCCTTCCACAAACCCACTTCTTGTGGATAAAAAAGATTAATAAAGCAATATACAACCCTAGAAATCTGAGATACATTTCAAAATAAAATACGATATTAAATACACAATGGAATACATATGGCTTGGAACATGAGAATCATTACACGATTTTTCATATGTGTATGTGTAACTGCTAATTAGCAAGAATTTATAGATACTTTCACCTCAATAAAAAAAAGTTACACAAAGCACAGAAATCTCTGAGCAGACTGGTTCTAATCAAACTGATCTTTCTCTGGGAAAGAGGGAAGTTGTAAAAAGGCAAGCGAGCTTGCTTTTCTTTTTCTTTCTAATTTACCTACTTAATCCAGTGAATTAACTGGTCTAGACGAAACCAGTGACAGGGTTAATCTCCATTAGGTTATGAAAACACACAGTTCAGACTTCTAGAATTAATTTTTTGAGTGAAACTTTTACTCAAAAACAGAAAAATAAGAGAAGAAGGTTGCTTAGTTTGAGGGACTCATGTTAAAAACATACTATTCGAACTCAGAAACATTTGGCCATCTTTGTCCTCTATCTCCCTTATTGCTGGTGAAACTGACTAACAGTCGCATATGGCCTCTTGCAGCACCCAACAGCAGGTCAACAAATTTGACAGCCTCTACTCCCCATGCCCCCAAAAAACAATTACTCCTGATTGATAATATATTTGGGGGATTGGTAAGGGCCTGTGGGCTGGTGGGAAAAGAGAGCTCAAGAATCTTTCTTACTCCTACAAAGCAGACTGTAAACTGGAAAATTTGGGAAGCACTGGTGAAAAATACTAAGGAAATATCAGCTAATTTCTGCTCTGTAGGAAACTCTTGGTTTCTGCATTATTAGCCCTTATAATAAGACTGAATTTTTTTTCTGTGACTCATTTCATTGTGATAAACTTGAGTTAAAGATATTCTAAATACAAGTGTATTTGAGTTAATATACTAGATATACTTCTAAATCTTTTTAAGGAACGCAGGCTTAACACACAGAATGTTTAGCCTGAGTTCCTTAAAAAATACATAGGTTAAATGAGTATAAAAAATAGCCAAACAGGGAAGAACGAGAAGCCCTGCACTAGCTTCTTCATAAGCCTTGAAGCAACACAGCAGGTTAAGGGCTGTGATACATTTCCACATGGGTGAAATGGGGAAACCACGCCTCAGAGCAGTCTGGGGTGGAGGCTTTGAGGGGGACAGTGGGGAGGACTACATCTCCCCGGCTGCTTCTTGTTGCCTATTTCCACCTGTCAAACTCCTCCTGACAGTGAGCTAACTCTACTACATTTCTAGTTGCTTCATCTGGCCAAAGCAGCCTCTCTTAAAACCAGATTACACATTCCTGGGTATGACATTTCATTCGAGTCTTGAGGGAAGACATGAAAACTGGGTGTGGGACTGGCTAGCCTAGGTGCTGGAACCCCACAGAATAGAGTAGAGCTGCCTGCCCAGCAAAGCCAGTGGCTGCAGGTTCTTGAGGCAATGCCAAGAGAGTCTGAGAAAGCGCAGAAAATGTGTCATGGGATTTTCATATGCAATAAAGTTCTGAATTTTTGGTGTGCATATGCACCAGTATCACATGTGGATCTTGGTTAATCCCCAATACCTGAACCATGTGATACTCATTGAGAAAGAGTACTTCCTTTTAATGAGTAAAGAGAAGGATCATTCCTTAAAGCCGCTTTCTACTGTCTGATTATTGGATTTCATCCTAACCATATCCTTCAGAAAGCTGAAGTACAGTGTGAGTTCCTTCAGAAAGAATTTTCTGAATGCTCCCCATATTCCAACCAGATACATTTCCCCCAAGCTCCCCTAATCTGTGGATGTGACACTTAATGGTACTGCTTACCACAATAGGCCTTAATTATCCACTTCGCTGCCTCTCCCACTAAGTAGTATATTCCTTAAAGGCTCTGAATATGACCACAGCACATGACAGACAGCAGGAACAGAACAAATATTAACTGTATAAATTCTATCTAGCATCTAGCACAGATACTAGCAGAGAGTAGACTATCAGCAATCTCTGTTGAATTCAGGAGATTACAACTGTTTGTTTTTGTTTCTGAGGAAGAGCTTGGGTATTTTTCCAGATGTCATTTCAGAAGTATTAAATATTCAATCCAGAGTACTGAGATCCTCTCTGGGGTTGGCTTAAGGAAAGCCATACCTCTCTAAAGAGGGTGCTAAGTATTGATTAGCTGTATACACAGGAAGCTAAATCTGCAATTCAGAATTTATCCCAACTGTGTGGGAAGTATGGGAGTGAAGAATTAGAAAATAAAGAAAAACCTATGGGTGAGAAGATGAGAATCCCCTTTGGTTGTTTCATGAAAAAGAGACTGATGTCTTGTTTTATACCAATGTGTAATTATCCTCCTCTATACTATAGTATCAGTCAGCTATTTCTATTTATGCTACATTAACAAATCACTAAAAACTCAATGGCTGAAAGTAACCCACATTTATGTTCAAGCTCACAGGTCTGTACGCTGCCTGAATTTCACCTGATCTAGGCCGCACCTCATGATGGATACAGAGCCGGGTCGAAACATCAGCTCCATCTGCTTCCACACAGAAGTGACACTACCCAGACGGTGGACAGCAGCTGCCATGGAGCAGGAGCTACCACTGCTTGCATTTTACAGGAGCCCCACAATCTCTCAGCCTTCCTAGGGGGAGAAAAGAGAGACTGTGCACCTCCTGTTGGCAGCTCGAAGCCAAGTCTCTCAACCCAACCACCCAGCCTTCTCAGTAGTACTTAAGGCAGCAACCAGGACACTGTATGTTTTCTTCCAAAGAACGTTGGAATAACAGACATTAAAAACATTGAATTTAGAAAGGCTTTAGTCATCATCTTAGCAAAAGTCTTTGGAGATGATTTGGCTTAGAGACATGTTTTCTTGGTCTTGTACAGTGTTTCTTAAGATACTGACTTAACTGCTAACATTTTAATTAATTACTTTGTCCCCAGATTTCTAGCTTCTCTTGAAAAGTCAAAAGGTATAGACTCATCAGGCCTGCATTCTCTTACTATGATGATAAAGCCAAGCTGCTGACCACTTTAAGTGGGGCACACACTCTCCAGTTGGCCTCAATCTTCACCTAGCCTGGAGGCAACTGACTTTGCCAGCCTGATCTTTCTGACTCTTCTTACAGGCAAAAACGGTGGGGCCTACATAGATACATCTGAGAGATATTTCAAGGTAGTGTATAGTTAGGATTCAAACTTGGTTCTTTCCTCTCCATCGTCCTGCCTTACCCCAGATTCACAGAAGGAAGGAGATACATCAAGAAGTGTTCACATGGTGTGCGAAATACAGTCACGAAATTTGAGAGTCCCAAAGGACAGACTGCCATGGCTGTGCCCACTGTATCCTGGGACTGGGTGTCCCTGGAAGCAGGAAGCAGCCTGAGCTGGCTGTCTTGCAAGGCTCCCCACTGTTATGAGACCTGGTTAATGACATAGAAGTCCTGTTTAGAGTCCTCACCTTCCCTTCCGAGGTGAAGCAGCTAGAAGTAGGAGATGGGAACAGTGAGTGAATAACCTGACATTTATATACTTACCTTGCTAGTATGAGAAAGAGGCCTGAAAAAACAGATGCTTTAAAAATAAGCATGCATAGAGAAGAGAGAGATGTGGGGCAGAAGCTAACCCACAATACTAACAACACAGCAAGATAGAGTCACCTTCATATTCTAAAGGCACCCATGTGACATGAGGAACACTATGGCATGCTAACAAGACCTGGAAAACTGATGTGTAAAATTTAACCAGTAATTCAAACTTTGATAAAATAAAAAGTTCTGCTTAATGTCTGCCTATATGAGGCTGTCTACATTTTGAAAACACTTCAAAGATGGTTTGTAGATAAGATATTCTTAAAAAAAGAAACAAGTGGCTGGGCACAGTGGCTCACAAATATAATCCTGGCACTTTGGGAGGCTGAGTAGTTTGAGAGTAGCCTGGGCAACAGAGTGAGTCCTCATCTCTTCAAAATATTTAAAAATTAGCTCGGCATGGCAGTGTAGACTTGTAATCTTAGCTACTTGGGAGGCTGAGGCAAGAGGATCACCTGAGCCCAGAAGTTCCAGCCTGCAGTGAGCTAAGATTATGCCACTGTACTCTAGCTTGGGAGATAGAGCAAGACCCTGAAAGAAAAAAAAAAAGAAAGAAAGAGAAAGAGAGATGGAAAGAGAGAAAGGGAGAGAGAAAGAAAGAGAGAAAGAGAGAGAGAAGGAGAGAAAGAGAAGAAAGAAAACGTAATGCTATCTCACAGGATGAGAAATTCATAAGGAAAGGACTTGCAGGAGGCAAGGTTAGGGAGTTGATGCATGTGTGTGACACTCCAGCCTCCCGAATCTGAGAACCTTCACCACGAAGCTCTACAGGAAAAGTTTCATAATGCCAAAAGCAAACAAATCTTTCTTCGGCAAACTGCCCATTACATTTACGTTGACATTTCAAAGCAGCCTTGTTTTCCTGTGTCCCATATATGCTCCCTATTAAATACAATGTCCAGAAAAAAACAGGTGTTTAAAAATTAAATCCAGTAGCCCCAATTTTAAAAATGTTTTTTCTAAAAATTTATTCTCATAAATTACATCCAAATTAATAGCTGAGGCAATAGAAAGCTACTATATAGAGAAATCTGGGTAAAAACCAGTCATCCCAAAATAATATGTGAAAAATTCTATAAAGCATTTAAATAAACTCACCCAGCCAATTATTTGGTATTACTTCAAATTAAAAAATATTTTTGGAGTCAAAGAACCAAATTTTGTCATCAAATTCCTAATGTGCCAAGTGAAAATGAGTGAAATGTTTAAAAAAGAAATAGAAAAAAAGAGGTTTATGTATAAAACTCTACAAAGCATTCCACAGATACACATGATCAGGTCTACAATAGGGAAAAATTTTGAAACAAAGTAATACTGAGAGTTACTCTATTAAATCAACACATAATGAATCAAAGTAGATGTGCTATATCCTTAAAGAAACAAAATAGCTCACAAGCCAAGCAATGAGAACAAGCTGACAGGCACATGCTCAAGTCTAAAGAGAAGAAGCAGCAATGTGCCCATCAGAAAGAGGATGGGTCAGCCAGGAAAACACAGGAAAAGGAGTGTCACAATTCAATGTGACACTCCATCAAGTATCTCCCATCCATTGGCCAAGTAATTCCTATAATTAATTGACAATGATTTAATTTAATAATCTTCTGCATACCTCCCACATCCTTTTTCTAATTCCATGTTTCTGATTAAGATGTAATACTTTATGTAAGGAAACAACACGCTGGTCAGGTTGAAGCAAACATTCAGTCCACATGGCAGTTAAGGTGTTCACTGCAGACACTGAGACATGAGCCTACTCATGCAAGGCAAAGCCACTTGCAACTGGGCTCTTTAAGCTGCTGACTAATCAGGTTTCTCGGTTAACAATGAGAAGGTCTGGGTTCAAACATGAATGAGGTCACCAGTGTGATAACACTGAGTAGTTTTTTTGGAAGATGGAGTCTAGATGTGTTTCTAATGACCTACATTGGCACCATCGGCTACAAACTGCTCTTTGGGAACTTCTAGAGATATTATTCAGACACAATCTAAATGATGGATCCCTATCACAAAATACTGACACATTCTGTACATGGTATACAAGTAGTAATTCCAAAAAAGAGAATTGTAGAAAGGTTTTATCATCACTCAGATATTCCCCCAGTATCTCTTTATAAACTTACAGGTAATTATCAATCATTTTCCATAACTGGAATTATTAAGTGCAGTTAGCAGGCTCAAAGCAAAGCTAGAATCACTGAACTTGACTATACAATAATAATACTACACTTGTTTATTCTGATTTGCATGTATTTGGGTATGATTACTAATTCATACCCAAAAAAAGTCAGAGGAGGTTCACAGCTCACACAAAGGCTTTTAATAAGTCCACAATAACTCAAGGTGCATAATTAAGCTCTGAAAATTCTGACATATACTCTCTCAGCTCAGCAAGTATGGTTAATACTGGGATTTTTAAAAACTGAGAAGTGTGACCGGGCACAGTGGCTCACACCTGTAATCCCAGCATTTTGAGAGGCTGAGGCAAGTGGATCACATGGGGTCAGGAGTTTGAGACCAGCTTGGCCAACATGGTAAAACCCGTTTCTACTGAAAATATAAAAATTAGCCAGGCGTGCTAATGCACGCCTGTAGTCCCAGTTACTCAGGAGGCTGAGGCAGGAGAATCACTTGAACAGGGAGGCGGAGGTTGCAGTGAGCCGAGACTGCACCACTGCACTCCAGCCTGGTCAACAAAGTGAGGCTCACTCCAAATATACATATATATATATATAATATATATAAAATATATGTATAAATATATATATATAATTAGGCTTAATATTCACCACTCAGTATCAGTGTATGCTTTATGTGAAAGAACAGAGATACAAAATGTTTTTAGAACAAAAAAAAAGGCAAATGCTATGTAAATGGAAGATTATAATCACAATGAAAGGTTTTGACATTTACTTGTTTAGCCTATTTGATATTTTAATGATATGAATACAGATTATTTCAATACTATAATTAAAATTTTAAAACAGATAATTATTTTAACTCTACAGTCATAGACTATATACTATGTTGAGGAGGTAAGCCATATTTATAAAATTGGTAACAAAACTAGACCACCAAAAAACACGTAATAAATCTTGTAATAAGGAACTCTATAGAGAATGAGCAGTGCCATAAAATAGACTTCCATAACATAGAATAGACTTCCAGTACTATTTTCTAAAATAACTGGGGTAAAAATATTTAAAAAGTAAAACAAACTATTGGAAAAAAAAAATGACAGTAGAAACAGTGGAAAGCTGTAAACTTGGGCTTACTATCAAAATCACTACCTTAAAGTAATTTAATTACTTGTAAATTAAAAAGTAAAATAAAATAATTAGGCATTTAAATAATAAAGTTAGAAAGCTGTAACTATTCTATATGGAAAAGGATAGAAAAGAAAAAAGAAAAACAATGAATACAATTAGTAAATCCAAAAGGAGAATGATAACTGTTGCAAGCTGGGGAGTGGGAAAAACGTGATTCTTTATAACAAAAACTCTACTTTTGCACTTGATGAACACTTCATAAACAAATTAAAAATATATAGATAAACTCAGTGATCAGTCCTTTAAGAGGGCATATGTAAAGTACTAATACAGGGAGTCCTAATAAAGGAATACAAGTACCACTAAAGAAGAGGTCACTTTCAAAGTATAAGTAATATTTTAATTCCATTTGAAAACCATAACTAAAGTCAATACTCTGGAAATAAATAAATTACACTAAGAAGAAGCAAATGACCTGAATAGAATAAACTATTCCAGAAAAAGAATATTGAAAAAAGCGAAAAATAATTATCTAGCAAAGGGACTGGAGTCAGACAGTTTTATAGGCATTTCAATATTTGAAATAAAAGACAAAATCCTACATACTGATTCAGAATGTTAAAAACAAAAGCTATTCTATCATTAAATAAAGCTAGAATATTACTGACATTATCTGAACAAGAACATGTAACAACACAAGACTATGAAAGGCTGCAACATGCAACAGGACAAAAGTATAAACTAACTCCACATATTAATATAACATAATTATCTATTACATGACATTATATACCATATATTAACATAATAACAAAATGAACAGAGCTTCCTTACACCTGGACTTACTGTGTCTAGACACAATGCTGAGTACTGAAGATACATTATGTCATTTAAACCTCAGAACAGCTCCCACAAGTAGGACAAACATATCAGAGCTTATTCCTAAAACCTCACATAATTCAAAACACATACAGATAAAAACTAATCCTGGCTGGGCGCGCTGGCTCACATCTGTAATCCCAGTACTTTGGGAGGCTGAGGCGGGGTAGATCCTGAGGTCAGGAGATCGAGACCATCCTGGCTAACACGGTGAAACCCCATCTCTACTAAAAATATAAAAAATTAGCCAGGCATGGTGACGGGCGCCTGTAGTCCCAGCTACTCGGGAGGCTGAAGCAGGAGAATGGCGTGAACCTGGGAGGTGGTGCTTGCAGTGAGCTGAGATCCGGCCACTACACTCCAGCCTGGGTGACACAGCGAGACTCCGTCTCAAAACAAAACAAAAAACAACAGCAACAACAAAACTAATCCTAATAGGAGAACAGACATTTCTGTTTACTCATTAAAACATTTCACTGTACTTCAAAAGCATGCACCAACACAACTCACAATTCATTTGGGCCAAAAGCTTTGAAATTATGTACATTTTGACTGGTTAACTGGAGGCACGTGGCGGGGGGAACTTGCATAATTTCAAACTTTGTAGGACAACTCTTCATTTCCAAGTAGATATCTGTTTCACTCTCTTAAAATGTGGCTGTCTAAGTCTCTTATTCTAGGCCGGGCGCAGTGGCTCAAGCCTGTAATCCCAGCACTTTGGGAGGCCGAAACAGGCGGATCACGAGGTCAGGAGATCGAGACCATCCTGGCTAACACGGTGAAATCCCGTCTCTACTAAAAAATACAAAAAAACTAGCCGGGCGAGGTGGCGGGCGCCTGTAGTCCCAGCTACTTGGGAGGCTGAGGCAGGAGAATGGCGTAAACTCGGGAGGCGGAGCTTGCAGTGAGCTGAGATCCGGCCACTGCACTCCAGCCTGGGTGACAGAGCGAGACTCCGTCTCAAAAAAAAAAAAAAAAAAAAAAAAAAAAATGTGGCTCTCTAAGTCTCTTATTCTGAAAGAGACATAGAGAAACACACAAAGAAGGATTTTGGGAAGAGCCATGGATAAACACATCCCTGACATTAAAAAAACAACAATGTAAGCTGAAAGAAAAGTAGAAACTAACAGTTGGCCTCAGGAGACAAGGAGGAACAAACAGGAGAGGAGTGTAGGCCCAATCTTCAGGGGCTATATGTGTGGAAAGAGAGCGCAGACTTTTATTTATCAGTGGATGCCAGAAATCTGAATTGTAACAGGAAATTTTCCAAATATTAAGCATTAGTTCAATTTTTTTAAAAAGCACTTAGTCGACAGCAGCAGATTTTTTACAGAAGCAAATTAAATTTATGAGATCATTTACTAAATGGTTTCTTGGGACCTTCATTCAGGTAGAGCTCAAACTCTTTAATTTTGCCTAACCTAACACTGGCCTATGTCTCCACAACCACTTCACCATGGTGAAAAAATCACAAGCAGTTCCCTAAAGACATAATGTTCTCACAAACCTCTGATTGCATTTTTCTCTCCAGTAAGCACCTCGAGTGCCACTCTCTTTATCTCTAAAGTTCTGATCCATTTGATAAGCCTTGATTCAAAGCCCATTTTCTCAGGGAAACCTTTGTTTCCTCTTACTCCTCTAAAGTTCTCTGCCCCATCAGAGAAAAGTGTACACAGACCTCTATAATTACATCTATCATGCCGCATCAAGATTACTTTTGCTCTTCCATTTAAAAAAGCAAGCAAACAACAACAACAAAACTTTGTTAACAAGAGCTCAGTTTTATGATTTTGTGATTCATATATTTACCACTTCCTTCAATCTGGGAGAGTGGGAGAAGAAACTAGACACAGAAAGAGAGAGAAAGAAAAAAAAAGAAAGGCAGGGCAGCCATTTAAAATAGCATCAAAAACAAAACACTAAGGAATAAATTTAATAAAAGATATGCAATATCATAAAACTGAAAGCTACATAATACTGCTGAGAGAAATGGAAGTAGTTGAAAATAAATTGTGAGATATACCATGTTCATGGATTGGAAGAATTCGTATTGTTAAGATATCAATTCTCCCCAAACTGATATACAGATTCAACTCAATCCCAATCATAATCCCACCATGCTTTTTTTTTTTTTTAATGGAAACTGACAAGCTAATTCTAAAATGTATACAAAATGCAAAGAAATAAGCCTGTCCAAAGCAATCTGGGAGAAGAACAAAGCTAGAAGACACATTACCTAGCTTAAAGACTTTCCACAAAGCTTCAGTAATCAAAACAGTATGGTACCAGCATAAGAATAAACAAACAGGTCAACAGAACATAATAGAGAGTATATAAACAGGTCCAGACATATATGGTCATTTCAATTTTGACAAAGTTGTCAAAGTAATCCAATGGTGAAAATAAAGTCTGTTTTCTGCAAACAGTGCAGAAAACAACCAGATATTAAAACTGAAAGGAACTTCAAACCCTAACTCACACCAGGTAAAAAATAATTTAAGATGATTTACAGACTTAAACATAAAAATTAAAAACACAAAGCTTTAGAAGAATGTGTAGGACAATTGTTTTGCAATCTTTTTTTGCAAGGATTTCTTAAAGAAGACACAAAAAGTTATAACCTTTAAAAAAATTGTGTAGCCTGTCATGAAGGGGCTCCCCCTGGTCCATTTGGGACAACCTGAACATAAAAATGAATAATGACAGTAATGTTGGAATTTACATTGGACAAATTTAAAAATTCCATGAGTCCACAGTAATATTGTAAATAAAAGACAGATGGCATGGGAAGAGTTCTTCTATAAAGAAAAAAGTCAGATAAAAATGTAAAAGGAATAATAAAATTAGAAAAATCAATGGTTTGCAACTCCCAGTGTAGTAACAGATTCAGGCAAGGACCATTATGGACGCCGGCAATTATTAAAAGGTTGTTGGGGCATATGGTATTATAGTTTCAAAGTAGCATCTCTCAGAATATTTAATAATTTCATTGGGGATGATACGCTTTTACAGTGGAGAGATCTGGCAGTCACCACCTGAACCAAGTAATCAAACAGCATCAATATTGAAGCAAGCTGGCATTACCTGCCTTCTGATATGCTGCAACAAGAACCATATAACATCAATTATGATAAATCCTTGTCAGAAGTTTTACTTGAATTTAGTCATTAAAAAAATAATAATAAACAGTATATGGGACATTCTACAAGTCAACTATCCTGGACTCTTCAGAGAAGCCAATGTGGTGAAAAACAAAAATAAAAAGGATAGTGTTGTGAATACTCTTCAAATAGAAAAGAGCATAAAGAGACACGGGCATCGAACATAATGCACAAGCCTAGAATGAATCTTGAATTAAAAAACAAAAGCCACAAAAGACAATTGGAGAATTGATTACAGTTTAGTAATGGTTATGTAGGAGAATGCCTTATTCTTAGGAGATGCACACTGAAGTACTAAAGGATAAGTGTCATCATGTATGCAACTTACTTCTGATTCATTCGGAAAAAAACTTATTTCTGATTTATTTGGAAAAACATAAACGCATAAGGCTGTTTTGAGATGGCACTGCTGTGTCTGTACCTGTCTATCTATACACAGTATATACACACATACACACAGTACGAATACATTTAAACATAAGATGCATATAGTATACATATACATATGTAGCATATGTATGTGCCATAATCCTTCTCCCCAATCTTATCTGCTGTTTTGCTTTCCAGTTTTAGTTACCTGTGGTCAACTGCTTGAACTACAAAAATATTACATAGAAAATTCCAGAAATAAATGTTCATGAGTTTTAAATTGTGTGTCATTATAAGTGGCGTGATGAAATCTCCCACTATTTCACTCCATCCCACCCAGAACATGAATCACCCCTTTGTCCAGAATAGCCACACTATATATGTTATCCGCCCATTATTGCATAAGTAAAACCGAAATGTTTATAGGGGTTTGGTACTATCTGTTGTTTCAGGCATCCCCTGGGGGGGCTTGAAATGTACTGTACATGGATAAGAGGTAACTACTGTATAGCAAAGAAAGCAAAGGCAAATTTTCATGGCAAAAAAACCATGAGACCAACTTTGCTCTTAAGTATGTGCTACACTTAAAGGCAAAGAGAAACCAAACATCCTCAAAAACCTCTTAAATCATGCTATAACACAGAATGTATATGAATTTTGTACACGTACCTTTGTATAACAATTCTTACCTACACAACAGTTTGAGTTGCACTAATAGACTTAAAGGAAAACCCATATAAGAATTCTGGACACCCAAATCATTCTGCCCTTAATACAACTATCAAATTACCGAAACACAAATGGAGATATTTAAAGGCTTCTAAAGGGTGCGTGACTATAGATAGAAGTCATTGTATTTTCATTTTGAGCCAATGTCACTTATATAACTGAAAATGGTCTTTGATTATTGCTGCTGTTATAAGATGTATGTGAAATAGTGAAGTCACATCATCCAATGGTTCAGGGTCTAAAGTTTGCTCAGGTCTTTAGTAAAAATGTGTATAACATACACCACAAACTTTTACAAGCCAAATTTGTTGTAACTTGGCTTCAAAATGAACAAACAAACGAACAAACTTCATTTGTTCCCTGCACTAGAACTCAGGGACCCCTGGGAAAAGACAGATCTTTTACAAAGCACCACCTACCAAGGCTCAGACACACCATGTGTTATTTAATTCACATGGCTGACTTATTACACTAGGACGCACATTTCAACTGCACTTCCTTCTGCTCCTCTCCTTACTTTTCTTTATGAATTTTGACAGCCCAACTCCATGGTAACATCTTTATATATTATCTCCATGGTGTTATTCTTAATCTTTATTTTCTAGGCCTTGTATTTTCCAGTGTCATTTACTTTCCTTCGGGATGTAATTAATGCTTTCATTCCATCTTAATAAATCTGCTCACTCTTGAATGCTTTGTGTTCTGCCCTCTTCCCACACACACACACATCCAAGGCTGCCTATTAAAGTTTGGTCTTTGTTTTGTAGTCTTGTCTCATTCAATGATTTCTGTTACCATCAGCAGATAAAAGTAATTGTGTGCACATAACAGAACTTAACCTTTCAACAATCTGCTTTAAGACTCAGATTTATTTAGAAATTAACATCAATGACTTAGAAAACTTAAAGAGGAAAAACACATGTCATAGTGCTTTTAAGTCACTCCTCTGGCAGACATTAATCTATCTCCTGAACTCCAACTGTTTTTTAAAGCAATGTAATTTCTGTGTGATCTATCTCCTATAGGAATATTAAAAATATTACTAAACTTTCATTTGACACATAATGCAGAGAAAAATATTAAGATTTAAAGATGGCTGGGTAAACGCATATCAATGTTTTCATAATTTACGAGACAAACCTAAAATATACATTGAGAAGCTGAATCTGGACATGAACTACATGGTTTCAGAATTGCACTTGATAATGTTTGCAAATTCAAAGTTTGCCAAGAATATACCACATCTACTTCATTCACCCACAAATACGTTTGAGCACTAAAATTGTGTCAGGTCTTCTTCTGAGTACTCCCATGATGATTAACAAAACATCTATCCTTACATAGTTTACCTTCTTGAGGAAGCGGATGGAAGACAAAGTAGGGCTGGAAACGTTGTCATTTTAAACTGAGAGGTCAAGAAGATTTCATTGAGCAGGCGGCATCTGAGCAACAACTAGCAGGAGATAAGGGAGAAATGCCAGATAGATACGAGGAGGAAGGACACTTCAGATAGAGGGAAGAATAGGGGCAAAAGTTCTGAGGAGGGGTGGAGATGGTCACAGAGGAGTGCAGCCAGGTGGCCAGCGAGGCTAGAGCCAAGTGAGAGAGGGGAAGAACATCAGATGATGACAGATCAGTTAACAAAGGGCTGGGCCTTGTGTATGGGCCACTGTAAAGTCTTACTCTGAATGAGATGAGAAGACACTGGAAGATTTTCAGTAGAAGAGAAAAATAATGTAGCTTAAGTTTTAACAAGCTCTCTGGCTGCTCTGCTGAAAAAAGCATAGACGTGGAGAAACCTGTTAGGAGACAGCGGCAATAATTCAGGAGAGAGATGATGTACTGTACTGACTCCATAGAATAGGGTGAGGGCAGTAGAGGGGATGAGAATAGATTGGTTCTAAATAAGGAGCCCAAAGCATTTGGTGACAGATTAGCCATGGGGTATGGGAGAAAACGAGGACTAAAACAGAACTGCAAGATTTAGAGCTTGAGAAACTGAAAGGATGGATGTGCTATTTAGTGAAAGCAGGAAGCTAGAGAAGGGGCAGTTTTGAGCAAGAATATCAGTTCAGTTTAGACATAAAGCATGAGATGCTTATTAATATCCAAGTCGTGATAAAGTAAGCAGCTGGATATGAATCAGTAATTCAGGGGAGCATAGAGATGAAATTTTAAAACATAAAATATGCAGAAATAGGCCGGGCGCGGTGGCTCAAGCCTGTAATCCCAGCACTTTGGGAGGCCGAGATGGGCGGATCACGAGGTCAGGAGATCGAAACCATCCTGGCTAACATGGTGAAACCCCGTCTCTACTAAAAAATACAAAAAACTAGCCGGGCGACGTGGCGGGCGCCTGTGGTCCCAGCTACTCCAGAGGCTGAGGCAGGAGAATGGCATAAACCCAGGAGGCGGAGCTTGCAGTGAGCTGAGATTCGGCCACTGCACTCCAGCCTGGGCGGCAGAGCGAGACTCCGTCTCAAAAAAAAAAAAAAAAAATGCAGAAACAAGAATATTCTTCTATGCCATAAAAATGAAAAAAAAAAAACTAATAAATTGTATCTATTTGTAGAACAGAAAACAATTATAAAGTGGGTCCTATGTAAGTCCACTAAGAGTTCCCATTTTAGCCAACCATAAGCGTTGAAAACCAAAGAAATGTAACACCACACAGGCATTTAAAACGGTTCAAAGGTAATACAAAAGGTCTCATGCTCTCAGCAGAATCTACAACTAGCCAATAGGGAAGATATATAAATAATACAAGGGAATGACTGAAGAGAGGGAAAAAAATCAAGTCTACATTATTGACAATAACCACGCCATTAGGACTGTTGCTTGGTCCAGGGAAAGAAGAGCAAGCCAGAAAGAGGAAAGGCATTTGACAACGTATATAGGTCATTCCATAGACTACAGGTTGGCAAAATGGGAAGATGCCACACAGCCGCCCAGTAATGTTGGGTGGTACGAAACACTTGTTAGCTCATCGACCCTGCAGGGGTCAACAACTTGGTAGTCAGTTATTTCACTAGCATGGGCTGAGCCAGCCAGCTGGCATGTTGGAGCTGGATCTCATCACTTGTTCAGTGCAAGTCTCTCTCAAGATGGGCCCTGGGGATTAAGAATATTCTTTCATTTGTTTCTCTCTTTTTTTTTTTAGAAGCTGCTGTAAGGTAGCCCAAAGTAACTGAAACAGGGTCTCTACAGCTACCTTCCTCCAGCTTCTATTGTCTCCAACCTTTTATTCTCCTCATAGTGGATTTCTCCTGGTGTTCAAATTGATTTTGCAGCCTTTTCCCCCCTTTCTCAGCTTTGGCTCTAACTCCTAAACTTAAATACAGCCATGTGTCACTTAATGACAGGGATACATTTTGAGAAATGTGTCATTAGGTAACTTCCTCATTATCACAGTGTTAACTGACACAAACCTAGATGGTAGAGCCCACTATACACCTAGGCTATATGGTGCAGCCTATTGCTTCTAGGCTATAAACCTGTACAGCATGTTTCTGTGCTGAATACTGTAAGCGACTGTAACACAACGAGAAGTAGTATTTGCATACCTAAACACAGAAAGATAGAGTAAAAATATGGTATTATAATTTTATGGGACCACCATCATATATGCAGTCCGTCATTGACCCAAATGTTGTTATGCAGCACATAGCTGTATTTTCTCCACAGCTCACCTAGAAACTCCTTTGTTTTAATCTTCCAGGTCACAGAGCTATCTGTAACCCAATTTTTCCTTTAGGAGACTAATAAGGTCACTTCCACAAGTACAAAATCCTGATGATTTTTTAGTTGTTGACTGTCTTTTTCCAGAACTTTTCTTTGGTCCTCCATAACAAAATCTACTGTTAGCTTTCCTAAAAAATCACACAATACATCAGTTATAAAATACCTGATGGCTAGTGCAAAGTTACCATTATTTTTGCCGATTTTGACTCATTAGTTCTGTCAACCATCAGCAGACCAGCACTCGAGGAGTTGTGTTGCTCTTCAGTGTACATATAAATATTCCTACGAATATTTAAAACTTCATCTTAGAGATGTATCACCAGCTTTGGCAATGAAGGAGTCAAGAGTCATATTACTAGCTAGACAGGTGAAGGTCCCTCAATTAAGGAACTTGAAATATTTTCCAATGCATATGAGGACATCTCTGCATCACATAATGTCATTCCTTCAATACTTACTACAAGCAATTTTCAAATAAATGCCGTCAACCTTCAGCATAGGACTTGAGATCTTATTAATTTAGATCTGAAAATCAATAGTATCAACAGCAGTGAGCTCACTGCCCTCCTAGGAATCATAGGCAAGTGGCTAAAAGTGTACTCTTCTTTTAGTAACTATCTTTCATCCCAAAGAATGTGTGTTCATCACACATTCTTCATTGCCTCCCCAGACCTATCTTTCTGTTCAGCTTTCTAAACAGAAGCTGAATTGCCAAGGGCCAGCTGGTAAGTCGTCAGCAAAGCCAGCACAGTTATTCATAGACAAGCTAGCTTTCTTTTCATTCAACAACATAAAACTTCTCAAGAATGTGGGAGATAAGTGTTCCTGAAAATGTCACTCCAGTTGACAGAGCCATCTTCTACTCACTGTCCCTTTGGTGGCTCTTGATTGGTGGAAGTGGCACACTAACAGCAATGCTAGGGAAGATGTAACATCAACTGCCCCAGGAGACAGCTGAGACCAACACCCTATGTCACAAAATACAGCAGGTTAATGAAAGGTGTGCCATTCACATGTATGGCCAGGGGTATCCACCAACAGGCAGAAGTTACATACATTATCACCCATGATGTGATATATAAGAACAGCACATAGGTCCAAAAAGAAGTATGAATCATACCACAGATAAAGGTTTGTAGTCCAAAGCTTAGCGCATGTGAGAGATAGGGAAAGTCCATCTCAAAATCTTGATGCCTAGGTTTTAAAAATCACCAGTATCCTTTTCTCTGAAAGACTTCTGGCCCGGCACAGTGGCTCACCTTGTAATCCCAACACCTTGGGAGGCCAAGGTGGGCAGATCAGGAGGTCAGGAGTTCGAGACCAACCTGGCCAACTCAGTGAAACCCTGTCTCTACTAAAGATACAAAAAAAAAAAAAATTAGCTGGGCTTGGTGGTGGGCGCCTATAATCTCAGCTACTTAGGAGGCTGAGGCAGGAGAATCGCTTGAATCTGGGAGGCAGAGGTTGCAGTGAGCCAAGACTGTGCCACTGCACTCCAGCTTGGGCGACAGAACAAGACCCTGTCTCAAAAAACAAAAAACAAAACAAAACAAAAAAAACAACGAAAAGACTTCTTAGGCAGTCATAGAGAAAATCAGACCCTCAAGAAGATCAGCAACAGAAGTAACCTCGTGATCCCCTTTACCATCAGCCTAACTCACGTTTCAGAAAATAGAATCACACAAAGACAACTGATCACAAGACTCAATTCAACTACAGGCTAAAATACTCAGAAAATAAAGTGTGCCTTACAGTCTAATAATGAGAACAGACTCAGAGCACATTACAGAGGCAGAGAATACAACAAAAGTAGTAGGATCTCTTTAATTTCATAAGGCTCTCAATAAAGGTTTAAAACTAGCACCATTCTTAAAAAACTTGCTCTCAAATAATGCAACAAAACAAGCAATAAATTATGACTATGGAGATACAGATATATATAGGCAGCACATATACTATATATAATACACATATATACTATATACAATATATATACTATATATAATACATATATACTATATATAATACATATATAGTACATATGCTGCCCATAAGTACTTTAAAATGTTTAAGAATAACCAATAATAACCAGTAAAATCTTCTTTACAGTTTGTCTAAAGAAAAAGTATTAAATTTGATTCTGCTGCTGACTCTATCCTCCAAAGAGTCAGAATGGTGACCAACTCCATCCCTTTACTATCTCTCATCAGTTTCCTTCACTATTTCCTAATCATCCCTCACCCACATTACTCCAACAATTCAGTCTTATTCATCTCCAAAACATTCATTCCTCTACTCAAGATACCATTTCCCTCACCCAGTGCTTACCATTTTCAGTTCCCCTGCACAGAACGTGATAGAATTTGGACGTTTGTCCCCTCCAATTCTCATACTGAAATGTAATTCCAAGTGTTGGAGGTGGAGTCTGGTGTGAGGTGTTCGGATCATGCGGGTGGATCCCTCATGAATGGCTTAGCACCATCCGCTTGGTGATGAGTGAGCTCTTACTCTGAGTTCGTGTGAGATCTGCTTGTTTAAAAATGTGTGGCATCTCCCTTCTCTCTCTCGCTCCCGCTCTTGCCATGTGGCATGCTGCTCCAGCTTTTCCTTCTCCCATGATTGTAAGCCTCCTGAGGACTCACCAAAAGCCGAGCCATGCTTCCCGTATAGCCCACAGAACTGTGAGCCAATTAAACCTCTTTTCTTTATAAAAATTATCCAGCCTAAGGTATCTATAGGAAGCAACACATATGGACTAACACAGGAAGTTTCACCATCCTGCCTTTGCCCCAGTTCTCCCTCTGCCTGGAATGCCTTTACTTTGAACACCAAACTATCATATTAACAGCAAGAATAAGCCTATTCATTGTTCAAGGTAGCTTAGGTATCACTTCCTCAATGAAACTTTCTCTGACCACGTATGTATAATATATATTCCACATACCTTTCTTTAAGAGCACCTCCAGTCTTTCACATGTTTCACATATTGTTCACATCTTCTTCTCAGCACTATACTGAAAACTCCTAGAGAACATTCTATATTCTTAGCACCCAAAGATATGCTTGGCATGTGTTAGGCATTCAATTAGTTTAAAAATTGCAACTATCACTGTATGAAAGTACAAAGTCATCTGAGTACTTGCTAACTAAGGTGAGAAAAACTTACATATATGGTTGGAGTTTCAACATAGTACAGCCCTCCCTTGGTATATGCAGGGAATTGATTCCAGGACGACCAGCATACAGGGCATGCTGTGAAAACTATTTTAGGTCAGGTCCCTGTTTTACAAAAAAAATTCACATACAACTGGACCTGTGCAGTTCAAACCTGTGTTATTCAAGGGTCAGCAGTATATTAAATAAACCAAGAATATTTTTATTTAATTAATAAAAATGTTCCCAACTCTCCCACATTAACTAAATTGGTAATCTTTCTTTCCAATATATTTTGAATGCTATTTAGTGAAGTCATTCTAATAACACACTACAAAAATGAATACAAGTATAGAGAAATAGAAAGAAATCACTACATGAGTAGGAACCCATCTAACCCAAACAAATGGACATATTTATTGAGCATCTCCCATAAGTAAAATACCATGCTAAATGCTATGCGGGAAATAAAATGGAAGACATGGCACTGATCCTCAATCTTAAATAACTGATTTCTAATTATTTATGTAACTGTATTACCTCCTTTATCAAGCTTGAATGAGTTTGATAAAGGAGGTAATACAGTTATACAAATAATTAGAAATCAGAGTCAAAGATAATTATAATACAAAGAAGACTGAACTTCTGGTTTGTATGGCCAGAAAGGCTTAATGAAAAGGCTGGCCTTAGAGAAAATGAGACTTTCAAAGAAACGAAAATTTCTGTTCCAAGGAAAGGGTAGACTAAATTAAAAAGAGAAGCACAAAACTAGCCGGGCGAGGTGGCGGGCGCCTGTAGTCCCAGCTACTTAGGAGGCTGAGGCAGGAGAATGGCGCGAACCCGGGAGGCGGAGCTTGCAGTGAGCTGAGATCCGGCCACTGCACTCCAGCCTGGGCAACAGAGCGAGACTCTGTTTCAAAAAAAAAAAAAAAAGAGAAGCACAAGCAGGTCTGTGAACAGCAAGGAGCTGGACAATCTGGAGAGGCCCATGTGTGGGAGTCACAGGAAGTGCAGCTGGAATGGAAAGGTGGAATGGCACAGACTGCCAGGAAGTCAGCATGGGAGCGTATACCTGCCTTTTACGCCAAGGGCATGCAGGCTTGACTGAGGAGGCCAGGTCCTGAGGACAAGGAAAATGTTCCAAAGGCCAGCAAGAGTCCATTGCTTCTAAAAAGCTGGCAGAGAGCCTCGTCGTTCAAAGAGAACAAACATGGACTCCACTGGTTACTGGCTGTCAACAAAAAGGTACGGCTGTGGTTTCTCCAGGATACAACTGGTCAACTCCAGAACTGACATGTTCTCAGTGTCCTGCAAAATATCTATTTTAACACCCAGACAAGTGGAGGTCATCAAAGAAATAGTTATGAATAACACTTTTCAAACTTAGGAGGAATACGTAACTTTCAAACTGAGTCTGAGGAGAATTCAAATTTCAGAGTGGGCTGGATGGCCCCTTCTAGTCCAGAAGCCCCACCTCACCCACCTTCATTTCCAGTCTTCAACAAAGAGGATCTTTTGCCCTCCACATAGAATCCACCTCATTTCCTAAATCAAATGAATGCACACTTCCCTTTAACGTCACACTGCTGCAGTGCACACAAAGAAGGCTGCAGGCTAACGGCCTGGGACCAAATCTTGTCCCTACAGAGGTGATGGTATTTGTTGGCTTGCACAATGTTTCTTTCTCTTTTTTTTTTTTTTTTTTTTTGAGATGGAGTCTTGCTTTGTCACCCAGGCTGGAGTGCAGTGGCACAATCTTGGCTCATGGCAACCTCTGCCTCCTGGGTTCAAGTGATTCTCCTGCCTCAGCCTCCCAAGTAGCTGGCATTACAGGCGCCTGCCACTATGCCCAACTAATTTTTATATTTTTAGTAGAGACGGGGTTTCACCATATTGGCCAGGCTGGTCTTGAACACAATGTTTCTTAAACATTGAATTAACTGCAATATTAAAGATGTCAGTTTTTCACATAAATAAAATCCAGATTTCTTGTTCCTCTATAAAAACAGGCAATTGTGGCAATACTCCCCCATTTACCAGTCTGCCACCCAGCCACCTTGCTCACTCCCAGCTCTGCCTGGTCCCTGCCAGCATTTATTATTCCTCCTGGCTTACAGGATCTGTGGAGCCCTAATAGTTGGTGGCCAGTCTGAGTACGCTGTGTTGGGTGAGAGCTCAGAAAGAGCATTTCCTCGTTTCACATTCCAGTACTGCTGCTTACTAGTTGTATAACCTTAGACAAGTTACTTAACCTCTCTATGCCTACGTTTCTTCTTCTGTAAACCAGGGACAATTATACTACAACTTACCTTAGAGGGTTGCTGTAAGGAATCAATCAGTTTATAAAAAACAGTGGTTCTCAACGGTGTGGTGAGGAGGATTCTGTACTCCCCCTCCCTCACCCGTCAAGACCTGAAGCATTTGGCAATGTCTGGAGGCGTTCTTAGTTGTCATGACTAGAGAAGGTACCACTAGCATCTAGTCGGTAGGGGCCAGAGATGCTGCTAAATATCCTACAATGCACAGAACAGCCCCCAACAAAGAATTACCCAGCCCAAAATATCAACAGCGCTGAGGAATAGCAGCCCTGACATAAAGCATTTAGAACAACTCCTGGCACAAAGAAAGCCCTTAGTATGCATCAGTTATTACCACCAATGCCCAAGGCAAGTCTTGGCTGGTGTTCCTCCCCTCGGTTAGAGAAAAGTTTGATGCCCTCTGTTACCTTTGAGGAATTTAACATACAATTAAAATAGCAAAAGGTACTTGAAATTCAGTTTCCACATCATTAATTTAATAAATGCTTAATTTTAAAAAATAATTCTGATAATATATTTTCCTGAAACAAGAAGCAAACAAGAATACACTTTGGTGAGCAATAATGCACAGTATTTGAAAAGTATACTGTCCTGGAAAATACAGGACATAGAAACCTATGATTACTGCAACTTGGAAGGTCCTGGGCCAAATTCCTCCAAACTCCAGACTGAATACACTGAGGATGCTTGCTAATCTCACAATACTATTTTGAAAACTGTAACTAGAGAAAAAGAAGAGAAGGGTTTTAAACTAAAGAGGCTACTGAACTTGATTCCATACCACCTGTTCAGGAAGATCCTCCAGGCTTAAACAGCTCAGAGTCAGGGATTCCTGGTGAGAGTTAAAGCTTTAATCTTGATTCACCACAAGAGGTATCTTTCGGATCCAGGTCAGCTCACAAATAAAGCAAGCAAAACAATTGAAAAGGCCTGAGCTGTACTGATATATCGTGTAAGAGGCTGCCGGGAGTTCCAACACAGGACATCAGAACTGATGACGGCCTGCTACAAGCCCTTGCAGCCATGAACCAGGGGTACTGACCAGGCTTCTTAGCCTAGCACTGCAAGTAACACAGGGCTAGTCTCTCTGGGCCTCAGTTTTCTCATCTCTAATATTAAAAAGTGGAAATCATTGTTAGTATTTTCCAATACCATAAACACAGCGAACACTGATTTTATTTGTGACAGTGTGCCTTCAACATTTATAGCCCAAAGACATGAGTTCTCTCAAAGGACCTCTTGATAACTGCAGAAGGCAGACCCTTAACTACAACAGAAAACAGGTTCTGTGGAATCAAAGCTGAGAAAAGCCTAACAGTGTGTCTCTCAAAGATAAGATGATAAAAGTGTAAATAAAATAACAGGGCTCTACAATCTGCAAAAAACTGTTCATGTATAACACAAATTGTCAAGTCTCTTAAGCTCAAGTCAACATATATTTTAACACCTGTGTATGTAATAGTGCAATACCAATGCTATCAGTACTGGTAACTGGTGTCAAAGAGACGCTCCCGAAAGTGCTATGAGAAAAGAAGGCTTCTGTTATAGAGACACGGGAAATGCTTTATTGATAAAGCAGCATTTGAGTGGACTTAGAGGGACAGGTAGAATTTTGGCTGGCTGGAGTTGTCTATCCAGAGGGCATTCCAAGCAAAACAAGTAATGGCACTGAAGCTGGAAAGCCTGAGGCAAAGATCAGGAGTCCAATGTGGGGCACTGGGCTCATGGCAAAAGATGGAGGTCAAATCATGATGACCTGGGTCTTCAGAATATGGGCATCAGTTGCATGAACAATTTTAAAGAACAGAGATAGTCAGAATGTCTAGTTTTGATATTTTGGCCTAAAGAGCAAAAACTCTCTTTTGCTTAAACTTAAGTACCTTCCAATATTTAAAAAAGAAGATACTAATTCCATTAAAATTATTCTAAAGAAAAAGATAAATTCTATTAAGTTACAGGAGAGTCAAAAAGACATACAGAAAGTAAATTAAGCTATTTATTAGTCTGTTATTATTCGTCTACCATATTCCACTCATAATTACTAAAATATGCAAACCTTAGAAATAAATAATGCGTATTTTTAAATATTAAGACCACTGTTAACAGCATGCTCAATCACATTAATTTATAAACTGATTTTGACTTATTTTTAAACATAACGTATTACTAAGAAAAAGAAGTTATATCACTGACCTAACGGCTTCCTCAATAACAGGAAGAAACTCTACTCGCTAAGAGAAACTATGAGTCAGCAAACTCTACACAATATTCCCATACTTCTTTTTTTTTTTTTTTTTTTTTTTTTGAGGCGGAGTCTCGCTCTGTCGCCCGGGCTGGAGTGCAGTGACCGGATCTCAGCTCACTGCAAGCTCCGCCTCCCGGGTTCACGCCATTCTCCTGCCTCAGCCTCCCAAGTAGCTGGGACTACAGGCGCCCGCCATCTCGCCCGGCTAGTTTTTTGTATTTTTAGTAGAGACGGGGTTTCACTGTGTTAGCCAGGATGGTCTTGATCTCCTGACCTCGTGATCCGCCCGTCTCGGCCTCCCAAAGTGCTGGGATTACAGGCTTGAGCCACCGCGCCCGGCCAATATTCCCATACTTCTAAGCATAAGGTTAAGGCTAGGAAAATAGTAACACATTTTAAACTCCTTTTCAAACATTTCTAAAATTAAAACAAAATGTTAAAAGTCATTTTTAAACCACAGCTTTCTATTAACAGAAATCAGATTCATCCAGAAAGTTTATACCTGTTCATTGTTCAGAAAAGGGAAGGAAAATAAGGCAAAGGATTATTGTAGCCCAAGAAGAAGCAACGTCTCATCTTTTTAAAATTAACTTTTACAAGTTTGTGGACAACAAATTCATGCTGTGGAAATATTATATTTTTATATCTACAGAAATATATTGATGGGGCCTTTCATGAAGGAAATATAGCAGAAAAAACACTAGCCTGAAAATGAGCAGGGTGAAAATTTGATACCAGTTTGTCCATTAGGTGCATTATTTTAAAACTCACTGACCTTCTCTGGGCCTCCACAGCCCCAGCTCAAAACTAAGAGGGGTGAATCACGTGATCGCTAAACTAAGAGGGGTGAATCATGTGATCTCTAAAATGCCACGTCATTAAACATAATTTTAAGTAATAGAGACTTGTTGCTGCTAAGGGTCGTGAGGTTGGGGGTTAATGGGAGGTGGGGTAGAATAAATTAGGCTTTGGAGTAAAGCTAATAGGAGTTCAAATCCAAGCTCCATCAGTACTAGCTCAGTAGCTGCAGTGTAAGTTTCCTTCACTATCAAAAAAGCCTAGTATTTTCCTTTGCAACATGTTGGAAGGAATAGAATGTATATAACATACCTGGCACATCATAGGTACTAAATAAAGGCAAGCATTATGTTTCTGTTCAGTAATACAAGTTCTAATGAAGAACAATAATCCACTTGCCAATGCAGCTTCCTAGAATTTGGCTTGGAGAAGAGCAGAGACTGACTGCCACGCTTTCCAAGTGGAAGGCAGGTACAGGTAATAAGAAAGAGGATTCATGCTTGGAAGTAGAAAAGATTAAAAGCAGGGAGCTGAAGAAAAAGCAAAGACTTTGAGTTCTGCATATAACAATGGAAAGGACACAAATTACATGAGATAAGGTGCTGAAGGAAACAAGATCTTTTCATTAAGAGGGCCTCTGGAGAAAAAACATATACACAATGAATTACTGCAATTATTTCATAACCAAAACAAAGCAGAAAGTTGGTTAGAGTTTATGAGTATCACTAAAAGAAAACAAGACTTTGCAATATACAAATTATCTTTCCCTTGCCTGCCTGTAATTCTCACATGGGATACAAGATGATCCAATCCCTCCAGGGTCACCTCTGACCACTGTCCCCTCACCTCACCCTTCCCTAGGTTCACTCAAGGGTTCCCTTTGTCCCTGCAACATGCCAAGTTCATTCTTCCTTTAGCTCCTTTACACTGTTTATATCTGCCTAGAAACTTCCAGCCCATTTTCTCATGGCTGACTCAGCTAAACTTTCAGCTATCACCCAAAATGTCACCTCCTCAGGGAGGTCTTCTCTGACCACTCCATTTCTCCACACTACCCAGTCCTCTCAAGCTCCCTACCCAGTAATACCTTCTCTGCCATTTATTACTATTTAAACTTGTCTTTTTTATTTACATGTGTATTATATTCTCCATCAAAAGTTAAAATCTTTGAGCGTAGGGGCCTTATCTAAATTGCTCACTACTCAATTTCTAACACCTAAAACAACGGATGGCATAGATAATCACTCAGATAAACTGTCCAATGAATAAATCCAAATGATGTTAATCACCATCCTTCTGTGAACATAAGTAAGGTAACATCCCTCAGAGGCTGTTTAATTTCATTTCTTTCATGCAGTTTTAGGCAATGCAATAAAGCTGTTTTAAAAGACCAATGTTTGAGACAGCTAGATTTTAAAGAGAGTGACTTCTACATGACAACATATTGTACATGTTTTCACTTTATCAACACTAATAATCCACCACTTTAATTACCAGAATCCGTAAATAAAACAAGGATACCATAAGTTGTTTTGTGAGATCCTGCTTCTATAAAGAGGCGTATGGGTAGATGGTATATAGATGGGAATTACCTTTCAGAACTCTACCTAACAAGGAAATGCAGCAAACTGGACTAATTCCAGTAAAGATTTAACTAGACCCGTTACTTTGTTACCTTGCTAAACTTATCCAAACTAGTACAAGTGATGAATTCAGTGATTCTATCTGTGAAATAGAAGACAAATGACATAGTGAACAAACAAAAGTTCCACAATGTCCACCCATGTTTGAACTAAAAGAAAGGGGGAAAAAAAAATCCCTAACCCTAAATCAAAAGTAATCAAGCAACTAAAATTTCAAACAATGGCGAGATATCCATGAGTAGGCGAAGCAGTGAACTGAAACCACAGCGAGAACATTCATGATTTGTGCTTTCATTTTTTTTTTTTTTTTTTTTGAACACGACTTTTCTCAATGAATAGAAGAGACTCACAACCTCCTGTGTCTGGACAACCCACGCATTACACCCAGTCACAAATTCTTGGTCCCTCTGGAGGGCCCATGGCGCCAGCACGGGGCCGACCCCATCGGGGACTCCTCAGGGTCCGCAGGCTGGAGCAATGGGGACACTCCCGCAACCTATATCCATCGCTGAATCCCTGCCCAAGCCGTGGGAGCAGCGGGACTCAGCATTCTGCAACTCCACTCTTGTGTCCATTATGAGCACAGCCTGCCTCGCCCCTCCTCCCCCGGAGGCTCGCGCAGGACTCAGCAAACAGAACAGGACTGGGCTATGGCCTCCGTCCGCGGGTCCCCTGTATGCCCCCATGCAAGTCATCTGACCCAAGAGACTCAGTTTTCCAACCTGTCAAATAGGGGAACGAGAAACCCAGCCTACCTCAACGGGTGGTTCCTGGCCGGCCGCCCCAGGCTGGCCGGAGAACTGCGGCTCAGAGGTCGCGCCTCGGCCTGAGGGGCGGGGCTTGGCGGGGCGGACCCCGGACACAGTCCAGCGGGCGATGCGCAGCCCACCGCCCGCACCCAGCAGCCCCGGGACCTCCGGCCCGTGACGTCAGCACGCTGACGTCGACGCACAGAGTTCGCATCTCGCTCGAGGGACCAAAGACCCGACTGGCTCACGAGCGCCTCCGTAGAGGAGCCAACCTATTGGTCAAATGACCTGTCAATCTCCTACTGACCAGTAAACGACGCGGAAAGGAGGGAGAAGGCGGGCCTGCCTGCCTGTAGGAATGGGTGAGAAATCTGGACATCCAGCTTTGAAACATGGTGCTGGTTGGACTTACCTGCATTTTGCATCACACGGTTTAACAAGCGTCGGATTCCTTTTCGACCGCGTTTCTGCGCCTTCCGCTTCCCTTCAGTCATTCGATGGGGATTTATGCTCCAGCTCTTGGGAAAATGTCATAGAAATGGGTTTCAGGGCCCCTTGGGCATCTCATGCTGAGCCCTCCAGGAATGAAAACAGGGCATACCATTTCTATGCCGGTACTCAGTTCAAGAGTCACCTCTTCGAACTCTCACCTCCCCCAGACCTATTTAGGATACCTTTTCTCTGCGCTCCTAGTTCGTAACTAACATCTCTAAGGGGCAGTCACATTTGATTATGTGTCTGTTTTCACACGAAGGTAGGCACTTTTAATTGTTTTATTTAAAATTTAATTAAACCTTTCTCCCAATAGATGCTACAGTTATACACATTTTTAGAAGTACAGAGGTATACAGTGAACATTCTTTGGATCCCCATTTTATTATTTGTATATTTTTCCAAAGTCATTATAAGTGTCGATATTAATTTTAAATTACACAAGACTATGTCCTTGCAAAAAAAAAAAAAAAAAAAAAAGCTTAAACGTTACGAATTATGCTTGTATACCTTTTAGGCCCTAATTACAAACCCAATCTGTAGATGATGACTCCTAGATCCTGTGCATTTGCAGGTGTGGATTTTTTTTGCACTCAGCATTGAAATCTTTCCATATCTGTATATAAATCTACCTCATTCTCTGAAAATGCTACATGTCCTCAGAACCAATATGTGTGTATATATATATATACACATATATATAATTAATGTGCCATTCCCCCACCCTCCCATATTTGTTTATTAATATTACTGTGAGAAGTAATGGTACCACAAACATATGTAGGTGCCTTTTTGTACTTAGGTCCAAGTATTTCTTTAGAGTACAGATACCAACATGAGAATGTACTGGATCATAGAGTATGCACGATGTAAATCCTTAATAGATTTCACTGATTTGCTCCCCTGAGTAGTTGTTCTAACTTACATTCCCACTCCTTTTTTTTTTTTTGTATTTGAGCAATTTTTCCCTGTATCCTTGCCAAAATTGATAAAATACAATTTTTAAAAATTCTATAAACTGATAGATGTGGAAACCTTTAAAGGATAACATATACAAAATACAATAATCATAAGTGCTTGTCTTAATGACAGTGTGAACAAACTTGTGTAACCACCACCTCATACCAAAATTTTAAATGTTTAACAGCAATATAGAAGCTTTCCTCATGCTCAGTCTTAGTCATTATACCCCTACACACAGGCACAATTCTGAATCCTACCATCAAATTAGTTTTGCCTGCTTTTGAATGTTTATAAGTAGTCCTACATGATATGTACTCTTATGTGGCTCTTTTTGCTTAATACTATATTTGTAAGATTGATCCATATTAAAGAATATAACAGTTTCATTTTCATTTTTGTATATAATTCCAAAATTTTTTGTCTATTCTATTGTTGTCTGACATTAGGTCATTTAAAGTTTGGGGTAATTACAAATGACGCTGCTATGAATATTCCTGTACCTGTCTTATGATGCATATAGTTACACATTTGATTTTGGAAGATCCCTAGAAGTAGTATTACTATGCACAGGGTATATATTCAATATATTCAACATTAGTAGACACTGCCAAATAGTTTTTAGGTTTTACTAATTTATACATGCCCTAACCGTGAATGAAAATTTCAGTTACTCTGCATCTTTGCCAACACTTGCTATACTCATTTGTGTTTTGTGTTCTTCCTTTTTCTTTTCCTTTTTAAATGTTATACATTCTGGTGAATACGTAGAGTCATCACATTGTGGATTTAATTGCATTTACTCATGTGTAGCCTCTGAAGTCTCAAAGAAATTGATGGAAACCATTCCTGAGGAAGCTCAGATATTGGACTTACTAGACAATGATTTAAGTAAACTCTCACATATGCTCAAAGAACTAAAGGAAACTGAGAGTTGAAGCCAGTTGGGCTTCTGGGTTGGGTGGGGACTTGGAGAACTTTTCTCTCTAGCTAAAGGATTGTAAATGCACCAATCAGCACTCTGTGTCTAGCTAAAAGTTTGTAAATGCACCAATTAGCACTCTGTGTCTGGGTGGGGACTTGGAGAACTTTTCTGTCTAGCTAAAGGTTTGTAAACACACCAATCAGCACTCTGTGTCTAGCTAAAAGTTTGTAAGTGCACCAATCAGCACTCTGTAAAAACGCACCAATCAGCACTCTGTAAAAACAGACCAATCAGTACTCTGTAAAATGGACCAATCAGCTCTCTGTAAAATGGACCAATCAGCAGGATGTTGGTGGGGCCAAATAAGTAAATAAAAGCAGGCCAGCCCAGCTAGCAGGACAACCTGGTGGGGTCCACTTCTACAATCTGGAAGGTTTGTTATTTTGCTGTTGGCAATAAATCTTGCTGCTGCTGGCTCTATGGGTTGGCACTACTCTTATGAGCTGTAACACTCACAGTGAAGGTCTACAGCTTCACTCCTGAAGCCAGCAAGACCACGAACCCAACAGGAGGAATGAACAACTCTGGATGCGCCACCTTTAAGAACTGTAGCACTCTGCGAAGGTCTGCAGCTTCACACCTGAAGTCAGTGAGACCACAAACCCACCAGAAGGAACAAACTCTGGATACACCATCTTTAAGAACAGTAACTCACTTCTAGGGTCCGTGGCTTCATTCTTGAAGTCAACCAGACCAAGAACCCACCAATTCTAGACACAAAACCATGAACATAAAATGTGAAGGAAAATAGGGTAATGATATATAAACAAAAGGAATATATCAATAAAAAGATAGAAATTGTGAAAAGGAACCAAATAGAAAAATCTTGGGCTTGCAAGTACAAATAAGTTAAATGAAAACCTCATTTGAGAATTTCAGGAGACACTTTTGGCATGTTGAAAGATGAATCAGTAAACTTGAAGATAGGAAAATTGAAATTATCCAGTCTTAGGAGCAGAAAGAAATAACAAGAAAGGAAAATGAGCAAAGCCTAAGGGACCTAGGGGATATCAATAAGGATACTGAAATATGTATTACAGAAGTCACACAAATAAAAGAGAGAGAAAAAGAAAAAGTACATTAGAGGATAAAAATGTCTAAGAGCTCCCCAAATTTGGCAAAGAAAAAAAGAAGATTCAATTAAATAAAATCAGAAATGAAAGTGAAGACATTATATCAAATTTATATAAGGAAAAAGGATTATAAGATTCCACTGTGAATAGTTGTGTGCTGACAGATTAAATAACCTGAATGAAAAAGATATGTTCCTAGAAACACACAAATTACCAAAACTAACTCAAGAAAAAAATAGGAACTATAACCAGATCTATAACAAAGAGATTGAATTAGTCCTTTAAAAACAGTAACAACAAAACTTAAAAAACAAAAGTCAAAGACCAAATGGCTTCACTGGTGAATTCTACTGGACATTTAAATAATTAACACCAATCCTTTTCAAACTCTTCCAAAAAATTGAAGAGAAAGGAACACTTCCTAACTGATTCTCTGAGGCTAGTAATATTCTCATAGCAAAGAGACAAAGCCAAACAAAGACACTATAAGAGAACTAGAGACCAATATTCCTGTATGAATAGGCTCAAAATTCTCAACAAACTATCAGCTATTTGAATCCAAGAGCATATTAAAAGATTATACACTATGACCAAGTGGGATGTATCCTAGTAATGCAAGGGTGGTTCAACAAAAGAAAATCAAGTTTATTTAACGTATTGTCATAATAAAATGAAAGAAACCATGTGATCGTGTCAATTGACACAGAACATTTGAAAAAAATCAACATTGTTTCTTGATAAAAACACTCAGAAAACTAAGAAAAGAAAGGAATTTCCTAAACCCACACCTAACATCAGATTCAATAATGAAATAAAGAAAGCTTTCCCCCTAAAATCAAGAACAAGACAAGGATGCCCACTTTTACCACTGCTCATCAACATTGTACTGGAAGTTGTAGTTAGAGCAGTTGGGCAAGGAAAAGAAATAAAATGCATACAAATTAGAGAGGAAGAAGTAAAACTATATTCAGAGATGGCATGATCTTGTATCTAGGGAGTTCCAAGGAATCTGAAAAAACAAGAATGACACAACTAGAATCAATAATTTAGCAAAGTTGCAGGTACAAGATCAACACAAATCTAAGTTGTATTTCTGTGCACTAGTAATGAACAAACTGAAAAGTAAATTAAGAAAATGTCATTTACATAAGCATTCAAAAATTAAAATAGCTAGAAATAAATTTAAGCAATGAAAGACTTGTATACTGAAAACTAAAAATCATTGCTAAAACTAATTTAATACCCAGATAATTGCAATTGCATACCGTATTCAAGAGTTTGAAGACAATATACTTAAAATGGCAATACTTCTGATCACCATTGTTAAATTGAATAAACAGGAGGCCATTGACCTGACACTGTGTGCATACTTTGAGTTCCTTCATAATGTATCACAATCTAACTCAGTACATAAAGAAACAACTTGGGAGTCTGATTTTTATAACACATAGCCTGATCTTTACCAGTCACAGGCAGCCAACTGATCAGACCATGTCCATGTCAGTCAAATGTCTAGCTCTAATCACTCGAGCTATTTCTGCACTTTACATCATGTTCTGTCTATAAATACTCACTGTCCATGTTGCAAAGTGGAGCTCTGAACCTCTTATATTCTGAGTGCTGCCTAATTCATGAATCATTCTTTGCTCAAATGCTGTTAAATTTAATTTCTCAAAAGTTTTTCTGTTAATATAATCTACAGATTCAGTGAAATCTCTGTCAAAATTTTGATAGCCTTTTTACAAACAGGAAAAAACTATCCTCAAATTCATGTAGAATTGTCATTGTTAAATTCTACAAGAATTTAACAATAATTTTAAAATAGCCAAACAATCTTAAAACAAACCAAGTTAAAGAATTCATATATTCTGACTTAAAAACTTACAAAGAAGCTATGGTAATCAAGAAAGTGTGGCACTGGTGTATAGAGACATATAGATCATTGAGAGTCCAGAAATAAACCCATACAACTATTACCAGTTGATTTTGAACAAGGGTACCAAATGAAGAAAATGATAATCTCACCAACAAATGTTGTTGGTACAACTGGAAATACATATGCAAAAGAGTAAAATGAGACCCCCTACCTCACTCCATTTACAAAAATTGACTCAGAATATGCCAAAGACTAAATATCAGAGCTAAAACCAAAAACTCTTAGAAGAAAACATAGGGGTAAATCTTGGTAAATCCTTGGATTTGGCAATGGATTCCTTGGTAGCAGAAAAAGATCATAAACATCAACAACAAAAATTTTGCTATTAACTGTACTCATCAGCATTAAAAAGGCTTTACATCAAAGAGCATTATCAAGAAAATGAAAAATCAATCTACAAAATAGAGGAAAATATTTGCAAGTCATCTAACTGATAAGGGTCTAATATCCAGAATATATAGAGAACTCCTCAACTCAACAACAAAAAGACAACACAACTAAAAAATAGGAAAAGAAACAGAACAGACATTTCTTCAAAGAAGATATACAAATCACCAAGAAGACGTGAAGACATGATCAAAATCATTAGTCAATAGGGAAATGAAAATCAAAACCCCAGGCACGATTTCACAGCCACTAGAATGACAAGAAATTGGAACCCTTGTGCATTTCTGGTGAGAATGTAAAATAGGGAAGCTGCTGTGGAAAACAGTTTGATTGCTCCTCAAAAAATTAAACTTAGATTTACCATGTGACTCATCATTTTCAGTTTTAAGTGTATACCCAAAAGAATTAAAAGCATGTACTCAAACAGGTATAAGTACATATATATGTTCATAGTACCACCACTCACGAGAACCAAAAGTTGGAAACATCCCAAATATCCATCAACAGATGAATGGTGTATACATACAATGTATGTTATTTAGCATAAAGAGGAACATTATTTAGCATAAAGAGGAACAAAGTGCTGAAACATGCTACAATGTGAATAAACCTGAAAACATTATGCAAAGTGAAAAAAGCCAGACACAAAAGATTACATATTGTGTGATTCCATTTATATGAAATATTAAGAATAGGCAAAGCCATACAGACAGAATACAGATTGGTGCTTATCAGGTTTTGGGAGCAGGGGGAGGATGGAGAAAGTGCTTATAGGCTAAGGGGTTTTCCTTTGAGGTGATGAAAATATTTTGAAACTAGACAGAAGTGGTAGTTGTACAACATTTGAAATGTACTAAGTAAACCCTAATGAATTTTTCAAACCCTAATGAACTTTCAAATGCTTCAGTTTATGTTATGTGAATTTCAACTCAAAAAACATTAATTCAATGGCTCAACTACTACCAAAAGAAATATGTTCAGAAGAGGTTTGTTCTCCTTCCCAAACTTTCATGGAGTGAAGGTAGTAGGGAGATCTATAGCTATTGTAAATATGAAAGGACTATCTAAATTACTTTAAATATTTGCAATGTTCCACTTAAATTATGACAGTGTAAACATTTAAATTACTAGGGAAATTTCTGTTATTATATTCCCAATTCATCTGCCACTCATCCTCCGACTTTGCATTTTAAACTAGGTATACTTTTTGTTTTCTGCCTCAGAACTGGGGCTTAGAAATATTTGTTGAATAAATGATGCAATGAACATATTAGTTTATAATTTCATGTAACTACAACGCTTCTATCAAATCCATTCTCTACGTTGCCTCTACTGAAGACATGATGAAATCCTGAAGTTTTGCAAGAAATATATTGATAATGGAAATCAGTAATACACATTAGGGTAGATGGAACAGAAGTTTTAAATATGTAATATATTAAAGACGTAGACTTGACAAAAGCTGACAATTGCCTTTATTGGGGAAAACAAAGAGATGGGGAAAGGGTGATTGGTTAAGGAATTTTGCCATTAATTTAAATCAGGAATTCAGGAGGAAAGCTATAAACTCACTCTTGAACATTTCATGTCTGAGATAGGTGTAGTTCATCTGGATGTCTAGAAGTCAACTAGATGATAAACCTGGAGAGCTCAAGAGAGACATCATCATGTGCATGGGTATAGATGCTATTGCTCAGAGAGTGTACACATTGAGAAGGAAAGAGCACCAATGGTAGAATCTTGGCAATATCATTATTTAGGGTAGGCTGAAGCAGAAGAGACCAAAATGAAACATGGACACAGTGAACTCAGGTGAGGGAAGAAACATAGGGAGAAGTCATGGTTGACTAAAAAACATAGTGTTTTGAGCGCGAAGTGATAAAAGACTTTAAATAAAATAATAAGTGATATGGAACAAAAATTAAGAGAACACAGAATATAAATCTTAACAGAATGACACAAATATGGGAATATTTTCTTAAATAGATCAGCTGCAACTTCAAGGATATAAGTGATATAAAGCAGTAAAGCAGTAAGTGGAAGACGGAGAAAGACAAGCCATTACAGGAGAAAAATAGAGGGAGCAACGTGCGAGTCTACCATTCATTCAACCTTGACTGCATGTAAACTGCTATAGAACTTATTGAAAAGTCAACTTCAACTGCAGCAATTTAACTATCAGAAGTGGAAAAGACAGAGCTAATGATGGTTTATGAGCCCAGAGCTAACGTTAGAACTTTATAGAACTTTGCCAACCCAAACCATCAGTAAATTTGGTCATTTCCATCCTGTTCTCTCCTTCTTTGAGGTATTTGATTGCATTTTGGTGAAGCAGTTTAGCTCACTGCGGTCTGTCATGTAACACAGGACCACAGCTCCTATGAAAATCCTCTCCTGCTCCACTGAGTGAGTCAAGACAGCCAGGAAGGAGGCACCCTCTGCCACTGTGACTCACCATGCATGGGATTGAGCTGGTGACCCGGGAACGGAGCCGCTGCATCTCTCTGACATGTGGACCCAGTGTTAGCCAAAACTGGTCAAACCACCAATTCCACACTTCAAATTAGGCCTCTGACTTGCAAAGCTGCCCAGAAGTCATACAGAGGTCATTGGTCTATTCTTCCCAGCTATGTTTGTAAAGTTTTCACACAGTTTATTTTGGCAAGAAGATGCTCCTAAAGATTCTAGTGGTAACGTATGAGGAAGGGCCAGCATAATGGCTGAATATCCAGGAAAGCAATGTTTACAATTATCATTAATTATTTTCAAAGGGAGTTATCCACATTGCCTTTTGGACTTATTGGAGGTTTTCTTAGTGTTTTTGTAAGCATGTGAAACCTGATACTGACTCTGTGTTTAAAAAAGAATTCAAATGAAACCATTGTTAGTAATTCTTAACTTTTGCCAGCAAGATAGTGATATAAAAGTTTCTCCATAAAATTATGCTATCCATAAAAGTTGCTTTTTTAAAAAGAAAAAAATAACACAAACAGACAACATTATAATAATCAGTATTCATTTGTGGTGAAATCAGTCCCTATAATCAGAAACTGATAGAGTTATTGAGGTACTTTTGTTTGTTTGTTTTAAAAATTAGCCTGTTTAAAATTTTAGGGAAAAGGAAATTGGACTGACCTCCCTTCCTTTCCTTTCCTTTCCTTTCCTTTCCTTTCCTTTCCTTCCTTTCCTTTCCTTTCCTTTCCTTTCCTTTCCTTTCCTTTCCTTTCCTTTCCTTTCCTTTCCTTCCCTTCCTTCTTTCCTTCCTTCCTTCCTTCCTCTTTTCTTTCTTCCTTTTTTAGCTACAGAAAAATGAAAAATCTAGAAAAACAGTTTTCTCATCTGGCTCTATTATCAATGCTGGATTCCAACAGTTTCAAAAAAGTTTGTCTTTCACAGAGATTCACTAATATCTGGTTATAACAAAGTTAGACAGTACTTAGACCCATTACATACATGAAATAAACCTGTACGATATGTTAATTTCAACTTTTGGCTTTAAAAATACCACATCACTTACATAAGTGTCATAGGAATACATACTGCTTGCATAAATGTGTAGTGAGTGTAGAGTGAAAATCTCCTTTCAAACACACCCTTTCCAATCCCTCACCAAAGATGCTTCCTGTTAACTGTTAACCATCTAGGTACAGCCTTTCCAACTGTCTCTCTGTATTAACATTGTATGCATTAATGTTTTAAGCCAGTGTATTGAGCAGGTAAAATACACAGGCTGTAATTTTAAAACGTCTTTATGTTTGTTTCCTATTGTCTCCTTAAACAAGCTAAGCAGGATTTTTTTTTTTTTTTTGCCAATGGATTAAAGCTGGGTGTGTCTATTGACTCTTCTGTTCATTCCTAATTCACTCTAAGTTGTAAACTATATAGTCCTATGCCAGAAATTTAAATGCCTCATCTTTTATATTGATCAGCACTTCAGTCTCCTCTCAGAGGAAAGCCATCCCCTTTCTCTTAGCCAGGCCCTTTACATATGGACAACTTGCTCCTGGATAAAAGGATGCTGTCTCTTTCTTCTGTCTTTCCAACCAGGCTCCTTCCCCACTCTCTGACAGTGATGGTTGATCCCAATTGAAGTTGGAGCTGGAGGGATGAGAATGGAGGAAAAGGAGAGGTCAGGGAGAGAGTCAGATAGGAATGATGTTAATTTTAGTGAAATATTGTAAGATGGCTCTGGGCCAGGGTGCTTTGTTTTGTTTTGTTTTAATGTGGCCAAAAAAAAAGCACACACCACGTCATAATATAAAATATACCATCTTAACCATTTTTAACTGCATAGTTCAATAGTGTTAGCTGTATTCACATTGTTGTACAACTGATCTCTAGAACTTTTTTATCTCACAAACTGAAACTCTATATACCTGTTGAAAAACTACCCACTTTCCCCTTTTCTCCAACCCCCATTCTACTTTCTGTTTCAACGAGTTTGACTACTTGAGATGCCGCATCTGAAAGGAATCAATAAGCCCATCTGCTTGTGATTGACTTATTTTAGTTAGCATAATGTCTTCAAGGTTCATCCATGTTGTAGCATGTGATGAGTTTTTTTAAGGCTGAGTAACATTGCATATATATTCCACATTTAAAAAAATCCATTATTCTTTTAAATGACATTTGAGGTTGCTCTCACCTCTTGGTTATTGTGAGTAATGCTTCATTGAACACTGGCGTGCAAATATCTCTTCATGATCCCACTTTCAATTCTTTGGATATAGACCCAAAATGAAATTGCTGGATCTTATGTAACTCTCTTTTTAATTTTTAAAAGAAACTTCATACTGTTTTCTGTAGCAGCTACACAAATTTGCATTCCTAGCAACAGTGCACAAGGATTCCAATTCTCCATATCTTGACAATGCTTGTTATTTCCTGGTATATTTTGTTTGTTTGTTTTCGTGATATCTTTTGTGGTTTTGATGTGCATTTCTCTAATGTTTAATGATATTGAGCATCTTGTCGTATACTTTTTGGCCATTTGTATATCTTCTTTGGAGAAATATATATGTAAGTCTTTGCCAGTTTTTTAATCAAGTTACTTGGGATTTTTTTGGTTATTGAGTTGTAGGAGTCCTTTACATATTCAATTACTAGCCCTTTGGCAGATATATGATTTGAAAATATTTTCTCTCATTCTGTAGGTTGCCTTTTCATTCTGTAAATTGTTTCCTTTTGTGAACATAAGTCTTTAAGTTTGATATAGTCACATTTGTCTATTTTTGTTTTGGTTTTCTTCACTTTTGGTGTCATAATAAAATAATTTAAGAAATTCTTGTGTTAAAAAAGAATTCAAATGAAAGCATTGCTAATAATTTTTAACTTTTGGCAGCATGATGTTGATATAAAAATTTATTTATAAAATTATGCTATCTATAAAAGTTGCTTTTTAAAAAATGAAAAATAATACAAGCAGACAACATCATCATAATCAATATTCATTCGTGGTGCATTCAGTCACTATAAGCAAATCATTATTAAATCCAATGTTATGAAGCTTTTCCTCTATAATTTCTTCTAGGAGTCTCAGAGTTAAAATCTTTAATCTTATGTTTAAATCTTTAATCCATTTAGTTTTTATCTATGGTGTAGCTTAAAGGTCCAACTTTGTTCTGTTGCATGTTGATATCCCATTTTCCCAGCACCATTTGTTGAAAAGATAATCCCTTCCTCATTGTATGGTCTTGACACCTTTGACCAAGATCATTTGACCATATGCACAGGGTTTATTTCTGACCTCTATATTCTGTTCCATTGGTCAAAACATTTGTCTTTATGCCATTACCATAGTTTTTATTACTGTAGCTTTATAATGTTTTGAAATTAGCAGGTGTGAGGCCTCCAACTTTTTTCTTTTTCAAGATATTTTGGCTATATGGAGGTCCCTTGATTTTAGGATGGTTGGCTATTTTTGCAAAAACTGTGGCATTGATATTTTTATAAAGATTGCCTTGAATCTGTAGATTGCTTTGAGTAGTATGGACATTTTAACAGTATTAAGCTTTGTCATTTATGAACACAGGATATCTTTTTATTTATTTATTTGTGTCTTTTTTCAATTTCCTTGAGCAATATTTTGTAGTTTCCAGTGTACACAATTTTATTTTCATTGGTTAAATTTATTCCTAAGGATTGTTTTTATGGTTTTGTAAATGAAATTGTTTTCTTAAATTTCCTTTTGGATTGTTCATTGTTAGTATATAGAAATGCAACTAATTTTATGTGTTGATATTGTAGCCTGCAACTTTGCTGAATTTGTTTAATAGTTCTGGCAGGCTTTTTTGTTGAACTTTTAGGGTTTTCTACAATATAAAACCACATCATCTATAAACAGGAATAAGTTTACATTTACCTTTCCAATTTGCATGCCTTTTGTATATTTTTCTTGTGTCATTGTTCTAGGACTTCCAGAGATATGTTGAATAGAAGTGGTGAGAATGAGCATCCTTGCCATATTCCCGATCTTACAGGAAAAAATTTTCAGCTTTTTACCATCGAGTATGATGTTAGCTGAAGGCTGCTCATATATGGCGTTTATTATATTGAGGTACATTTTTTCTTTTCCTTGTTTATTGTGTGTTTTTATCATGAAAGTGTGTTAAATTTTGTCAAATGCTTTTTCTTTGTTGATTGAGATGATCATGTGTTTTTTATCCTTCACTCTGTTAATGTTATGTTTTACACTGATTGATTTTCATATGTTGAACCATCTTTACATTCCAGGAATAAATCTTGCTTGGTCATGGTGTATAATTCTTTTAATATGTTGTTGATTTCGAATTGCTAGTACTTTGTTTAGAATTTTTACATTAATATTTATTATGGATATTGGTCTGAACTTTTTCTTTTCTTATAGTAAATTTTCTTTTCTTATCAGGTTAATGTTGGCTTCATGAGCTGAGTTTGGAAGCATTCCCTCTTTTTTAATATTTTGGAAGATTTTGAGGAGTTTTGGTATAAATTGTCCTTTAAATATTTTTTAGAATTCTTCAATAAAGCCATTCTTAGTGGGGTTTTTTTTGGGGGGGGTGTTGATAACCAATTTGATATCCTTACTAGTTATAGATATGTTCAGATTTTTAATTTCTTCATGATTCAGTCTTTGCAGGTTGTATGTGTCTAGCTATTCATCCATTTCTTCTAGGTTCTCTATTTTGTTGTTGAATAATTGTTCATAACAATCTCATATAATCCTTTTTATTTCTGTTGCATCAGTTGCTTCTGTTCTGTTGAGGTGTAACTTTAGATCATTAATTTGGGATTTTTCATATTTTCTAAGATATGCATTTACCACTATAAACGTCCCTCTTAGTACTGCTTTCATTGTATCTTATCAGTTTTGGTGCATTGTGGCTTCATTTTCATTGGTCCCAAGATATTTTCTAAATTCCTATATGATTTTTTTTTCTCTTTGACCTTGTTTGCTTAAGAGTGTGGTGGCCGGGCGCGGTGGCTCAAGCCTGTAATCCCAGCACTTTGGGAGGCCGAGACGGGCGGATCACGAGGTCAGGAGATCGAGACCATCCTGGTTAACACGGTGAAAAACCCCGTCTCTACTAAAAAAATACAAAAACTAGCCGGGCGAGGTGGCGGGCGCCTGTAGTCCCAGCTACTCGGGAGGCTGAGGCAGGAGAATGGCGTAAACCTGGGAGGCGGAGCTTGCAGTGAGCTGAGAGCCGGCCACTGCACTCCAGTCTGGGCGACAGAGCGAGACTCCGCCTCAAAAAAAAAAAAAAAAAGAGTGTGGTGTTTCATTCAAAAACTAGCAGAAGGCAAGAAATGACAAAGATCAGAGAAGAACTGAAGGAGATAGAGACAAAAAAACCTCCAAAAAATCAATGAATCCAGGAGTTGGTTTTTTGAAATAATCAACAAAATTGACAGACCGCTAGCAAGACTAATAAAGAAGAAAAGAGGGAAGAATCAAATAGACGCAATAAAAAATGATAAAGGGGATATCACCATGGACCCCACAGAAATACAAACTACCATCAGAGAATACTATAAACACCTCTACGCAAATCAACTAGAAAATCTAGAAGAAGTGGATAATTTCCTGGACACTTACACTCTTCCAAGACTAAACCAGGAAGAAGTTGAATCCCTGAATAGACCAATAGCAGGCTCTGAAATTGAGGCAATAATTAATAGCCTACCAACCAAAAAAAGTCCAGGACCAGATGGATTCACAGCTGAATTCTACCAGAGGTACAAGGAGGAGCTGGTACCATTCCTTCTGAAACTACTCCAATCAATAGAAAAAGAGAGAATCCTCCCTAACTCATTTTATGAGGCCAACATCGTCCTGATACCAAAGCGTGGCAGAGACACAACAAAAAAAGAAAATTTTATTCCAATATCCCTGATGACCATCGATGCAAAAATCCTCAATAAAATACTGGCAAACCGGATTCAGCAGCACATCAAAAAGCTTATCCACCATGATCAAGTGGGCTTCATCCCTGGGAGGCAAGGCTGGTTCAACATTCGCAAATCAATAAACATAATCCAGCATATAAACAGAAACAAAGACAAGAACCACATGATTATCTCAATAGATGCAGAAAAGGCTTTTGACAAAATTCAACAGCCCTTCATGCTAAAAACGCTCAATAAATTCGGTACTGATGGAACGTACCTCAAAATAATAAGAGCTATTTATGACAAACCCACAGCCAATATCATACTGAATGGGCAAAAACTGGAAAAATTCCCTTTGAAAACTGGCACAAGACAGGGATGCCCTCTCTCACCACTCCTATTCAACATAGTGTTGGAAGTTCTGGCTAGGGCAATCAGGCAAGAGAAAGAAATCAAGGGTATCCAGTTAGGAAAAGAAGAAGTCAAATTGTCCCTGTTTGCAGATGACATGATTGTATATTTAGAAAACCCCATTGTCTCAGCCCAAAATCTCCTTAAGCTGATAAGCAACTTCAGCAAAGTCTCAGGATACAAAATTAATGTGCAAAAATCACAAGCATTCTTATACACCAGTAACAGACAAACAGAGAGCCAAATCATGAATGAACTTCCATTCACAATTGCTTCAAAGAGAATAAAATACCTAGCAATCCAACTTACAAGGGATGTGAAGGGCCTCTTCAAGGAGAACTACAAACCACTGCTCAACAAAATAAAGGAGGACACAAACATATGGAAGAACATACCATGCTCATGGATAGGAAGAATCAATACTGTGAAAATGGCCATACTGCCCAAGGTTATTTATAGATTCAATGCCATCCCCATCAAGCTACCAATGAGTTTCTTCACAGAATTGGGAAAAACTACTTTAAAGTTCATATGGAACCAAAAAAGAGCTCGCATTGCCAAGACAATCCTAAGTCAAAAGAACAAAGCTGGAGGCATCACGCTACCTGACTTCAAACTATACTACAAGGCTACAGTAACCAAAATAGCATGGTACTGGTACCAAAACAGAGATATAGACCAATGGAACAGAACAGAGTCCTCAGAAATAATACCACACATCTACAGCCATCTGATCTTTGACAAACCTGAGAGAAACAAGAAATGGGGAAAGGATTCCCTTTTTAATAAATGGTGCTGGGAAAATTGGCTAGCCATAAGTAGAAAGCTGAAACTGGATCCTTTCCTTACTCCTTATACGAAAATTAATTCAAGATGGATTAGAGACTTAAATGTTAGACCTAATACCATAAAAACCCTAGAAGAAAACCTAGGTAGTACCATTCAGGACATAGGCATGGGCAAGGACTTCATGTCTAAAACACCAAAAGCAATGGCAACAACAGCCAAAATTGACAAATGGGATCTCATTAAACTAAAGAGCTTCTGCACAGCAAAAGAAACCACCATCAGAGTGAACAGGTAACCTACAGAATGGGAGAAAATTTTTGCAATCTACTCATCTGACAAAGGGCTAATATCCAGAACCTACAAAGAACTCAAACAAATTTACAAGAAAAAAACAAACAACCCCATCAAAAAGTGGGTAAAGGATATGAACAGACATTGCTCAAAAGAAGACATTCATACAGCCAACAGACACATGAAAAAATTCTCGTCATCACTGGCCATCAGAGAGATGCAAATCAAAACCACAATGAGATACCATCTCACACCAGTTAGAACGGCAATCATTAAAAAGTCAGGAAACAACAGGTGCTGGAGAGGATGTGGAGAAATAGAAACACTTTTACTCTGTTGGTGGGATTGTAAACTAGTTCAACCATTATGGAAAACAGTATGGCAATTCCTCAAGGATCTAGAACTAGATGTACCATATGACCCAGCCTTCCCACTACTGGGTATATACCCAAAGGATTATAAATCATGCTGCTATAAAGACACATGTACACCCATGTTTATTGCGGCACTATTCACAATAGCAAAGACTTGGAATCAACCCAAATGTCCATCTGTGACAGACTGGATTAAGAAAATGTGGCACATATACACCATGGAATACTATGCAGCCATAAAAAAGGATGAGTTTATGTCCTTTGTAGGGACATGGATGCAGCTGGAAACCATCATTCTTAGCAAACTATCACAAGAACAGAAAACCAAACACCGCATGTTCTCACTCATAGGTGGGAACTGAACAATGAGATCACTTGGACTTGGGAAGGGGAACATCACACATCGGGGCCTATCATGGGGAGGGGTGGGGGAGGGATTGCATTGGGAGTTATACCTGATATAAATGACGAATTGATGGGTGCTGACGAGTTGATGGGTGCAGCACACCAACATGGCACAAGTATACATATGTAACAAACCTGCACGTTATGCACATGTACCCTAGAACTTAAAGTATAATTAAAAAAAAAAAAAGTGCAGAATCTCAAAAAAAAAAAAAGAGTGTGGTCTTTAATTTTCTAGTTTTATTCCATTGTGGTTGTAAATGACACTTGATATGATTTCAATCTTTTTAAATTTGTTAAGACTTGTTTTGTGACCTAATATATAGTCTGTCCTGGAGAATTTTTCCATGTGCACTTGAGAAAAATGTATATTCTGCTGTTTTGCATACAGTGTTCTGTATATGTCTATAGGTCCCATTGAGCTATAGTGTTTCACAGGTTTTCTGTTTCTTTATTGATCTTCTGTCTGGTTATTCTATCCACTATTACAAATAGAATATTGAAGTCTCTTACTATTTTTGTTGTTGTTGTCTATTTCTCCCTTCAATTATGTCAATATCTTCCTCATATATTTGGGACCTCTGATGTTAAGGGTATATTTGCTTATGATTGTGATAGCTCTCTGGTGAATTGACCATTTTGTCATTATAAAGTGTCCTTATTTGTTTCTAGGGCAGTTTCTGACTTAACTCATTTATGCCCGAGGTTGCAATTTTTTGAATTTTTGCAATCAGACCTTGGCGATGATCTTGAGCAGTAGGATATAAATAACTCCCACATGCTTAGTGCTGGGTCTGTGCCACAGACCCTCACCAACCGATGGATGAAATGAGTACTCAGACACAGGTATGCAGTGTAAGAGCAGCTAGGGAACTGCCCAGCTCTAGTGGCTGAAGTGCAGCCTCAAGAAGCTGGAGCTGCTTGCTTTTTATTCAGTGCAGGCACATGCCAAGAGCCTGGAGCAAACACTATCTGTGGGTAATTAACATTTATTGTTCCGCTTTAAGGGAACATCACCCCTTCACTCTTTTGCACACGCTCCTCCCCCTCTGCCTCAGGGTTAGAGAAGAGCTGCCTTCAGCTATTCTCCCCTGAAGTTATGCAGAGCCTTCTGATCTTTTAGAAGGCCTGCTCCTTTCCCTATAGTTTCTCCCACCACTCTGATGGATCTCCTACATCCCCCCTTTTCTGTTTTTTGCATCAGATTTTGTTGATTGAAGCAGCCTACAGATGTGGACAGTGACAGGCTTGACAGGCACAGTGGTTACAGTTGTGTTCTGGCTTTGCATCCTAGAACCAATAGATCACATAAGGCAAACATGAGTATAATCAGTAATATTCTTTTCCAATCAAAGAGTGACCCCCAGGAGTGGGGATCTATCCAGGAGGGGTGTTTTTGCACATTGTTCTATAGGGTTATTGTTGAGAAACCCCACCAGAGGTATTTTAATCTGTCCTAGCCAAGCAGTCCCATTGTTAGAAGCTGGGAACAGGGTGTCCACTGAAGTAACAGAGTGGAAGAAAGGCAGATCTAGAAGATGGGCCTAATAGAGTATAGCACGTACAGACTGCAGGTGGAGTGAGAGAATAAGAAAATCCAATACCCTGTGAGAGTTGCAATATACAACAGAGAGAATAGCAAGGAACAGATTATCTGGAGTGAATGGTGTTTGTGTTTGGAGCAGGATTTGCTCAGCTTCCAGAGTTGTCTTCTTCAGCATAATGTCTAGGGTCTGTGTTGTCCAAGGAAGCTGCATCATCTGGGCTGTGCATCCTGCAGGATCATTTCCTTCATTTCTGGTACCAGGTTGGGTCCCAGCCATGCTGTGGTATAGTTTGATATGTTGTGCTGGAATCCAAAGAGGACCTGAGGGGGTGTGAACACAAGCATATGCTCTTCCCCATGTTAATAAGTCATTTGGACTGCACGATAGATTACTATTTACATCTTTCCATAAAACTAAAGGTTTTATATCTTGGGAGGTTTTAGCAAAGTGCTTTTCTATGGCTGATTAAAATTTGTTATCTAAATTTAAGAAATTAAGGGTGAATAAGGCTTGTGCTAGTAGTGTTGTAAGGTCTTTACTCATATTCCCCCTTTTTTGTTTTCTGAGCATATTTTTAAGGGTAGAGTGGGCACATTCTACTGTGGCCTGTCCTTGGGGGTTATGCGGGATACCCGTGGAATGTTGGACATTCCATATATGACAAAATTGTTGAAATTGTGAGCTGGTGTAAGCCGGACCATTATCAGTTTTATTTTTTGTGGGCCACCCCATAAACACAAAAGTTAAGAGAAGATGTTTAATGACATATCAGTTGGACTCTCCAGGAAGAGCATGTGCACTAATTAAGTGGGAAAAAGTATCTATGGATATATGTACATGTCTTAGTTTTCCAAATTCAGGGACATGCATAACATCTGTTTGCCATAACTGATTAGGTTCTGGACCTCTAGGATTAATACCTGTTGAAGGAGGGGATATGCCTGTGAGCTGGCAATCAGGGCATTGCAGGATAATTTGTTTCACTCGTCTTTGGGTTAACTGAAATTGTTTAAATTTCTCCAATTTTAGTGGAAAAATTGATGTGATTGGGTGGCTTGGTCAAGCAGTGACGTCATAACCTGCAGGTCTGCTTGATCGTTGCCGTGAGCTAGTGGACTGGGCAGCGAGCTGTGGGCCTGAATGTGTGTAATAAAAATAGGATGTGTATGTTGATCCAGCAATTGCTGAAGTCGAAGAAAAAGGGCACACAGAGTGGGCTCAAGAGTGGACTTAATGAGAGCTGTCTCGAGGTTTTGCAATACATAAACAGAGTAAGCAGAGTCACTGACAATATTGATGGGCTGAGCGGAAAAGGCTTCCAGGGCCAATATTAGGGCTCCAGCCTCAGCTCTCTGAGTATCAGTAAACCCAGATGGAGTGAGGGAGTTATGTGGTTCCCACCAGATAGCTGCTTTTCCATTTTTACCAGAGCCATCAGTGAAAAACGTTAAAGCATTAGGTATGGGGGAGTGAACTACCTTTGTAGGCATAGCTACGGGAATATGAGATAAGAACTGGAGTATTTTGCCGGCAGCAAGGAGGCTTTAAGGCCATAGCCAATATTCTGGCTTTGTGTGTTTCAGTCTCCATCAGCCGACATGCTAGTATAAGTTCCTGGACTGTAGCTGCCTTTCCTCTGATTGCCTGCATTGCCCGCGGGCAGTCTACATTAGCATTTTCATAAGCCAATTGCAACAATAAGATACCAGTGGCCTGGGCATGACTAATTTGTCTCCTAATTGCCTTGGTTAACTGATTGATAAATTCAACAAATCGCTCCTGAGGCCCTTGTTGAACATTTACAAAAGATCCCTGTTGAACTCCATCTTTGGGGATTCAGTCCCAAGCCCTGAGGGTGCATAAGGACACTTGAGCATAAGCTTGGGGTACAAAATTTAATTGTTGTTGTATATTGACATAGGGACCCCTCCCCTGGAGGATAGCAGCCATTATGTTTTGCCCAGTCAATTGATTCTGGTTGACTTCTTGTTTGCACAATTCATCATATTCTGCCCACCAGAGGAGGTATTGACTGGCCTCTGAAGTTGTTTTAGCTAGCACTGATCAGTCCTATGGATCATATGGAAGTTATCTGCTATGACCTCAATTAATCCTTTTGTAAATGGGGTAGTGGCTCCGTTTTCTCTAATGCTTTTTCTTATTTCTTCATAAGTGTTGAAAGTAATGGATTCATGTGCTCGATTGCCTTGTTGGTCTTACATCACCGGGCAGGCCAAGAGCTCCCCTTCTAATGCCACTTGCCGAAGACAGGGTCCCATAGTGTATCCCATGTCTTTTTTCCAATTTATTGGGAGGGGGGCTCAGGGAAAATCTCTGTCTCTTCTGTGGCACCTATACCAGGTAACCGCGGGGCTGAGGGAGGAGGAGGATGCAGTAAGGTAGGTGATGGTTCCTCTTCCCTTCCCTTTTTAGGCTCTTCTGTGTAGAGCAGGGACAAAGCAACCCTACCTAAGGCCCATAACGTTAAAGATATTACTAGGACCTGTTGCCCTTGTGCATGATGTCTTTTAAGATTTCTTCCCACTTGTTCCCAGAGCTCTAAGTCTAGCATGCCTTCTTCTGAGAACCAATGGTTATGGGAAACAACAGTTTGCATTAGGTCCCTTAATTGGGCCTCTGAGACCAAGGTTCCAATAGGTTTAAGCAACTGTTTCAGTACTTTTATATACTGTTGCTGTTGAGCTGATAACCACTGTCTCATGAAACCTTAGCTTGAAAACCCCCTTGAACTTGGAAATCCCAAGCAGGCACCAATTACTTACTGCACAGTCACTTCACGTTCATTTTCGAGGATTCTGTTATGATCCATTGCAGTGTTCATCAGATGGGGCACCACCTGCCACGTCTGTCCCACAGACCCTGGCTGATGGATGAAATGAGTACTCAGATACAGGTATGCAGTGTAAGAGTAGCTAGTGGACTGCCCGGCTCTAGTGTCCATAGTGCAACCTAGAGAATCTGGAGCTGCTTGCTTTTATTGAGTGCAGGCACATACCAAGAGCCTGGAGCAAACACAGCTGTGGGTAATTAACATGTATTATCTGTGAGTAATCAACATGTATATATTCCCCTTTCAGGGAATGTCATGTGCACGGATGTTCAAAGGTCACTTCCTGGACAACTTCAAACAAACAAGCCTGATCAAGATAACTTCCCCTTCACTCCCTTGCACATACTCCTTGCCCTCTGTCTCAGGGTTAGAGAACAACTGCCTTCAGCTATTCGCCCCAAAGCTATGCAGAGCCTTCTAACCTTTCAGAAGGCCTGCTGCTTTCCCTATAGTTTCTACCACCACTCTGATAGATCTCCTACAGCTTAGCATTCCAATAATGGAACACTAGGCATAAATGACTAAAGTCTATTTTGTCTGATATAAGTATGGGCCCCCTGATATGGCTTGGATCTGTGTCCCTGCCCAAACTCATGTTGAATTGTTATCTCCAGTGTTGGAGGTGGGGCCTGGTGGGAGATGGTTGGATTATGGGAGTGGTTTCTCATGAATTGTTTAGCACTATCCACTTAGTGCTGTTCTCGTGATAGTGAGTTCTCACAAGATCTGGTTCTTTAAAAGTGTGTAGCTCCTCCCGCCTCCATCTCTTTTGCTCCTGCTTCTGCCATGTAAGAATTTGGGTTGCCCTTTGCCTAATGACATGTTTGTAAGTTTCTTGAGGCTTCCCCAGAAGCTGAACAGATGTTAACATCATGTTTTCTGTACAGCCTGTAGAACTGTGAACCAATTAAGGTATTCTTTTTTTTTTTTTTGAGACAGAGTCTCACTTTGTTGCCCAGGCTGGAGTGCAGTGGTGCAATCTCGGCTCACTGCAAGCTCCGCCTCCCAGATTGATGCCATTCTCCTGCCTCAGCCTCCTGAGTAACTGGGACTACAGGCCCCCGCCACCATGCCTGGCTAAGTTTTTGAATTTTTAGTAGAAACGGGGTTTCACCATGTTAGCCAGGATGGTCTCGATCTCCTGACCTCATGATCCACCCGCCTCAGCCTCCCAGAGCGTTAGGATTACAGGCATGAGCCACCATGCCCGGCCTCAGGTATTTCTTTATAGCAATACCAGAATGAACTAACACACCACCTTTGCTTTCTTTTGGTTACTGTTTGCACGGAATATAGTTTTATATTCTTTCACTTGCAGTCTATGTATGTCCTTAGACCTAAAGTCCTTTATAGATAGCATGTAAGTGGATTTTTAAAAAATCCATTTGGCCAAATATGTCTCTTGATTGGTGTTTTAATCCATTTACATTTAAAGTAATTACTGATAGAAAGACTTTTGCCATTTGTTAATAGTTTTCTGTATGTCTTGAAGCTATTTTTTTAAACCCTCTTTTCCTCTCTTACTGCCCTTCCTTTTGTGTTTCGTTGATTTTGTAGTGGCATGCTTCAATTTTTCTTTTACTTCTTTTTGTGGATATTCTACAGAAATTTTCTTAGTGGTTAGCATGGGAAGTACCTAAAACATCTTAAGGTTACAACAATCTATTTTAAACTGCTAACAACTTCAATTGCGTATAAAAACTACTCTACATTTCTGTCACCTGCTGATTTTATGTTATTGATGTCACGTATTACGTTGTTTATATTGTATATCTGTTGACAGAGATGTATAGTTATTTTTATGCTTTTGTCTTTTAACTTATATACCAGAAAAGTGATTGTAATACTAGAGGATTCTATATTTATTTAAATATTTACATTTCCCAGAAAACTTAACATTTTCATATGCTTTTACGTTGCTGTTATAAAGTAAAAATAAAAACCTAAGCCCCTCACTACTGAATGGACTCCCTCCCAGCCAGGAGGACTCTAGAAAGACCTTAAAAACTGAGTTCTTGGTCATCATGAGGTGGGAGATCATATATGCCTCATCATACTCCCTCCCTTTTAGGGTTTAGATACAAAAACTGACCAGAATTAATATTAAAATAGAGATTATAAGACTGACAAAACAGGCTTTCTAGGGCCATAAGATACCAAATTATAAATAGGATCTAAGGTGATGCAAGCAAGGGTTTAAGTCGTGTACTTCTACACTTAGATAATAAACTATGTTTTAAATGCTACAAGGTTTTTCTCTTTCTCTAGCAGCTAAACAAGCACTGACCTTGAGATAAGCAATGCTGAAGCATTTGCAGCTCACCAACCATCAAACACTGACTAACAGAGTCCCTCTGTTCCTCAAGCCATAACTACATTGTTGATTGAACACGATGCTGATTTTAGTTATTTTCCCCTGAAAAGAAGACTACCAACAATGAGCTGTTTCTGGCCAGTTTACAGGGGTTATGGACTTGAGTGCTTTTGTGTCCTGAAAAGATCCTTTGACATTTAGGGCCTAACTGTAATACATTTACATGTTAAGGCTCCACCCCAAAGTGAATACGGGCTATGACCCATGTAACGTGCATGTGTGCTCAATACACGTGCATTAGAACCACCTTCATGAATATTCATAGCTCCTCCTATAACCTGTTAAATATGTATGTTTCACCAACTCATTCAGCATAAACCTCCTATCCCAACCCCTATTCCTTTGAAGTGTCAGTTTCTGGGTCTCTGTCAGAGACCATGCTTCCCTGCCTGCAGAATGGCCACTTTGCATGCTGTAACCCTTTACAGTAAGTACAGTCTCCTTCTCCAAATCTTTTTTGAGACAGGGTCTTGTTCTGTTGCCCAGGCTGGAGTGCAGTGGCATGATATCAGCTCACTGCAACCTCTGCCTCCCAGGTTCAAGTGATTCTCCTGCCTCAGTCCCCTGAGTAGCTGGGACTATAGGCCTGTGCTACCACACCTAACTAATTTGTGTATTTTTAGTAGAGACGGGGTTTCACCATGTTGACCAGGCTGATCTTGAACTCTTAACCTCAAGTGATCTGCCTGCCTTGGCCTCCCAAAGTGCTGATTATAGGTATGAGCCACCGCATCCATCTTCCTTCTCCAGATTTGTAAAGACTTTGTAATTTTTTTTTAAAAGTTAAGATGTAGTGTCCTTTCATTTCAACTTGAAGGACTCCCTTTAGCATTTCTTGTAGGATAAGTCTAGAGGTGTTAAAGTCTTTCAACTTTTATTTATCTAGAAAAGTCTGAATTTGTACTTAATCTTTTGAAAAATAGCTTTGCTGGGTAATATTTTTGATTGGCAGTTATTTTCTTTTTTTTAGCACTTTGAACATATCACCCTACTCACTCTGGCATGCAAGGTTTTTGCTGACAAGTCTGCAGATAATCTTACAGGGTTGGTTCCCTCATAAATGATGAGTCTCTTGCTGCTTTCAATATTTTTTCATTGTGATGTGACAGTTTGATTACAGTGTGTCTTGGTGTAATTCTTTTTTTTTTTTTATTGTATGTCTTTTTGAAGTTCTTTGAGCTTCTTGAATTTGTATGTCCATTTCTTTCCTCAGATTTGGGAAGTTTTTGGTCATTATTTCTTCAAATAGACTCTCTTCCTCTTTTCTCTCTCTTCTCCCTCTGGAATTACTATAATGTGTATATTGGTTGGCTTGATGGTGTCCTATAAGACCCCTAGATTCTCTTCATTTTTTTTTTCTTTTCACTCCCTAACTTAATAATTTCAAATGAGCTGTCTTCAAGTTTACTGATTCTTTCTTCTACTTGGTATACTGTTAAATACCTACTGTAAATTTTTAAAGTTTAGCTATTGTATACTTCAGCTCCAGAATTTCTGTTTTTTTAAATGTTTCCATCTCTTTATTGATATTTTCATTTTATTCATCCTTTGTTTTCCTGATTTCATTTAGTTGTATATCTCTGTTCTCCTTTAGTTAAGCAAGCAGCATTAACATGATTTATTTTTAATTTTATTTGTAAATTTCAGGGATACATGTGCAGGTTTTTTAAATCTTTATTTGAAATTCAGGGGCACACATGCAGGTTTGTTACATAGGTAAACTTTAGTCACGGGGGTTTGTTGTACAGATTATTTCATCACCCAGGTTTTAAGCCTAGTACCAATTAGTTATTTTTCCTCATCCTCTCCCTCCTCCCATCCTCCATCCTCTAGTAGGCCCCAGTGCATGTTGTTCCCCTCTATGTATCCTGTGTTCTTATCATTTAGCTGCCACTTATCAGTGAGAACATGAGGTATTTGGTTTTCTGTTCCTGCATTAGTTTCCTAAAAATAATGGCCTCCAGCTTCATTCATGTTCCTGCAAAGGACGTAATCTTATTCTTTTTATGGCTGCATAATATTCCATGGTGTATATATACCACGTTTTATTTATGCAGTGTACCATTGATAGGCATTTAGGTTGATTCTGTGTCTTTGCTATTGTGAATAGTGCTGCAATAAACATATGCATGCATATGTCTTTATAATATAATAATTAATATTCCTTTGAGTATGTACCCAGTAATGGGATTGCTGTGTCAAATGGTAGTTCTGTCTTTAGGTCTTTGAGGAATTGCCACACTGTCTACCACAATGGTTGAACGAATTTACATGCCCACCAACAATTTTTAAGTGTTCCTTTTTCTCTACAGCCTTGCCAGCTTCTGTTATTTTCTGACTTTTTAATATTAGTCATTCTGCCTGGTGTGAGATTGTATCTCATTGTGATTTTGATTTGCATTTCTCTAGTGATCAGTGATGTTGAGCTTTTGTTATATGCTTTTTGTCTACATGTATGTCTTCTTTTGAAAAGTTATCTGTTCATGTCCTTTGCTCACTTTTATAAGGTTGTTTTTCTCTTGTACATTTGTTTAAGTTCCCTATAGACGCTGGATATTTGACCTTTGTAGATGTTTGCATTCTGTAGGTTGTCTGTTTATTGATAGTTTCTTTTGATGTTCAGAATCTCTTTGGTTTAACTAGATCCCACTTGCCAGTTTTTGTTTCTGTGTGATTGCTTTTGGAGTCTTTGTCATGAAATCTTTGCCCATTGCTGTGTCCAGAATGGTATTGACTAGGTAGTCTGTTAGGGTTTTTATAATTTTCAGTTTTACATTTAAGTCTTTAATTCATCTTGAGTTAATTTTTGTATATGGTGTAAGGAAGAGGTCCGTTTCAATCTTCTGCATATGGCTAGCCTATTATCCCAGCTCCATTTATTGAATAGGGAATCATTTTCTGATTGTTTTTGTCAGTTTTGTTGAATACCAGATAGTTGTAGGTGTGTGGTCTTATTTCTGGCTCTCTATTCTGTTCTATTGGTCTATATGTTTGTTTATGTACCAGTATCATGCTGTTTTGGTTACTGTAGCCCTGTAGTATAGTTTGAAATCAGGTACTATGATGCCTCCAGCTTTGTTCTTTTTGCTTAGTATTGCTTTGGCTATTCAGGCTCCTTTTTGGTCCCATGTGAATTGTAAAATAGTTTTTTTCTAGTTCTGTGAATAATCTTAAGTTTAATAGGCATAGCTTTGAATTTATAACTTGCTTTGAGCAGTATGGCCTTTTCAACAACATTGATTCTTTGTATTTACGAACATAGAATGTTTTTTTCGTTTGTTTGTGTCGTCTCTAATTTTTTGAGCAGTGCCTTATTGTATTCCTTGTAGAGATTTTTCATCTCCCTAGTTAGCTATATTCCTAGATATCTTATTCTTGTTGTGGCAAGTGTGAATGGGATTGCATTCTTGACTTGACTCTCAGTCTGACTATTGTTGGTTTATAGGAATGCTAGTGATTTCTGCACATTGATTTTGTATCCTGAGAGTTTCCTAAAGTTGCTTATAAGCTTAAGGAGCTTTTATGCTGAGATTATAGGGTTTTTCAGATAAAGCATCATGTCATCTTCAAACAGGGATAGTTTGACTTCCTCTCTTCCTATTTGGATGCCCTTTATATCTTTCTCTTGCCTGATTACTCTGGCCAGGACTTCTGATACTATGTTGAATAGGAGTGGTGAGAAAGGGCATCCTTATCTTGTGCTGATTTTCAAGGGGAATGCTTCCAGCTTTTGCCCATTCAGTATGATGTTGGCTGTGGGGTAGGCATATATGGCTCTTATTATTTAGAGGTATGTTCCTCTATATCTAATTTATTGAGAGTTTTTAAACATGAATGGATATTGAATTTCACGGAGCCTTTTCTTTGTCTTCAATTCTGTTTATGTCTTCAGTTCTGTCACATGTATAGATTTGTGTATGTTGAACCAACCTTGCATTCCAGGGAAAAAGCCTACTTGATCGTGGTATGCTTTCTGACGTGCTGCTGGATTTGGTTTACCAGTATTTTGTTGAGGATTTTTGCATCAATGTTTATCAAGGACATAGGCCTGAAGTTTTCTTTTTTTGTTGTATCTCTGCCAGATTTTGATGTCTGTATAACACTGAACTCACAGAATGAGTTATAAGGTGTCCCTCCTCCTCATTTTTTGGAATAGTTTCAGTAGGAATAGAACCAGCTCTTCTTTGTACATCTGGTAGAATTCAGCTGTGAATCCATCTGGTGCCAAGCTTTTGTAAGGTGGTAGTCTATTTATTACTGTTTCAATTTCAGAACTTGTTATTGGTCTGTTCAGGGATTCAATTTCTTCCTGGTTCAGTCTTGGGAGGGTATATGTGTCCAGGAAGTAGTTTATCTCTTCTAGATTTTCTAGTTTATGTGCATAGAAGTGTTCATAATATTCTCTGATGGTTGTTTGCATTTCTGTGTGGTCAGAAAATTATCATTTCTGATTGTGTTTTTTTAAATCTTCTCTTTTTCTTCTTTATTAGTCTATCTAGCAATCTATCTATTTTATTAATTTTTTTCAAAAAATCAGCTCCTGGGTTTGTTGATCTTTTGAATGGTTTTTTATGTGTCTGTCTCCTTCAGATTAGATCTGCTTTTGATTATTTCTTGTCTCCTGCTAGCTTTGAAATTTGTTTGCCCTTGTGTCTCTAGTTCTTTTATTTGTGATGTTAGATTGTTAACTTGAGATCTTTTAAATTTTTTGATGTAGGCATTTAGTGCTATAAATATCCCTGTTAACACTGCTTTAGCTGTATCCTAGAGATTCTTGTATGTTGTGTCTTTGTTCTCATTAATGTCAAAGAACTTCTTTATTTCTGCCTTAATTTAATTATTTACCACAAAGTCATTCAGCAGCAGGTTATTCAATTTCCATGTAATTTAATTGTTTTGAGTGAATTTCCCAGTCTTGATTTCTAATTTGATTGTGCTGTGGTCTAAGAAACTATTTGCTATAATTTCAGTTTTTTGCATTTGCTGAGGTGTGTTTTACTTCTGATTATGTGATTGATTTTAAAGTATTTGCCATGTGGTGATGAGAAGAATGTATATTCTGCTGTTTGGGGGTGGAGAGTTCTGTAGGTCTATCAGGTGCATTTGATGCAGTGCTGAGTTCAGGTCCTGAACATCTTTGTTAACTTTCTGTCTCAGTGATCTCATATTGTCAGTGAGGTGTTAAATTCTCCCACTATTATTATGTGGGAGTCTAAGTCTCTTTGAAGGCCTCTAAGAACTTGTTTTATTAATGTGGGTGCTCCTGTTTTGGGTACTTATAGATTTATGATAGTTAGATCTCCTTGTTTAATTGAACCCTCTACCATTATATAATGCCCTTCTTTGTCTTTTCTGATCTTTGTTGATTTAGAGTCTGTTTTGTCAGAAACTAGAATTGCAACCCCTGCTTTTTTCTGTTTTCCATTTGCGTGGTAGATGTTTCTCCATTCCTTTATTTTGAGCCTATGTGTGTCACCGCATGTGAGATGGGCTTCTTGAATACAGCATACCAATGTTTTCTTTATCCAACTTGCCACTCTATGTCTTTTAATTAAAATATTTAATTCATATACATTTAAGGTTAGTATTGATATGTATAGATTTGATCCTGTCATCATGATGTTAGCTATTTATTTTGCAGACTTGTTTATGTGGTTGCTTTATAGTGTCACTAGTCTGTGTATTTGTGTGTTTTTTTAGTGGCTGGTAATGGTCTTTCCACATTTAGTGCTTCCTTCAGAAGCTCTTGAAAGAGAGGTCTGGTTGTAACAAATTCTCTCAGCATTTGCTTGTCTGGAAAGGATCTTATTTCTCCTTTGCTTATGAAGCTTAGTTTGGCCAATATGGCATTTTGTGTTGAAATTTCTTTCCTTTAAGAATGTCGAATATTGGCCTCCAGTCTTTTCTGGCTTATAGGGTTTTAGCTGAGAGGTCCACTGTTAGTCTGACGGCCTTCCTTTTGTAGGTGAACTGAACTTTCTCTCTGGCTGCCTTCCTTTAACTTTTTTGTTTTTGTTTTTTTTTTCATTTTGACCTTGGAGAATCTAATGATCATGTGTCTTGGGGATGATTTTCTTGTGAGGTATCTTAGTGGGGTTCTCTGCATTTCCTGTATTTGAATGTTGGCCTCTCTAGCTAGGTTGGGGAGGTTCTCATGGATGATATCCTGAAATATGTTTTCCAGGTTGGTTTCATTTTCCCCATCTCTTTCAAGTAGAACAATCAGTTGTAGATTCAGTCTCTTTACATAATCCTATTTGCGTTATTGCACTGGAGGTGGTGTTGGCTTGGGGTGGGGTGCTGGCCAGTGGAGGTCTGGGTGCCTTCTCTGTGCCTTGCAAGCAGGAGTGATCTCTCAGGGTGTGAGAGGATCCCCTGTTCTTTCTGTAGTGTGACACAAGGGAGGGGTGCTGGTGGGGATGGAGCTTGCCGGCTCTGTGTCCATCAAAGCTCTGTCTGCAGTGGCAGTTAGCAGGAGTGGAGGGGCTTATTGCACTCCCATGTGCTGGCTGGGCAAGTAAAGCAAAACCTGCCCCTGCAGACATGTGCCAGCAAAGTGGTGCGGGAAGTTGATGTGGGCTTGGGGGAAGCTATAATATGGGGAGGAAATGTGAGGACTGGTGTGTGGCTGTAGGAGCTGCCTCACTGGAGCCCTCCACCAGTCAGGCACAGTTCACCAGGGCAGAAGCTATGATGTGGGCCCCTAGGGTACCCAAGACTGCCCTATGAACATGCATGGCCAGGCTGGGGCCCCAAAAGAGGCCAGCAGACCAAGGAGTGCTCAGGTCTGACCAGCCCCATCTGATATACAAGACCGCCCTGCAAAGCTCAGGTTCAACAGGTCCGTTAGGGTTAAAGTCTCTTGCGGGATCAAGTCAAGCTTAGAGGGGTGACTGTCCCTGGCCATGATCCTGCACCCAACCCTCTGGGCTCTGTATCAGCTGGCTTGCTGCCCCGCCACTTTACTTGTTTACTGGTGGCTCTACTCCAGAGAGATGTTTGTCAGCAATCACTCAGTGCAATCAGCCCAGAATTGGAGGGTCTGTGCTGTGAGCCCAAGCAAGCCAGGCGTTCCTTGTCCAGTGACACATAGTTGTAGGGTCGGGGTAGGGTGTGGGACCTATGGGAGACAGGCTGGTCCCCTCTGTAAGTGGGAAAAATCTCACTTGGTCATGATGAATGACCAGTTTTTATCAGAGATATTGGCCCATAGTTTCTTTATTATGTACCTTTGTCTAATTTCAGCATCAGTGTAATACTTGTATCATATAATGAGTTTGGAAGCATTCCCTTCTCTTCTATTTTTTCAGAATAGTTTGAGTAGGATTGGTATCAGTTCTTGAAATGTTTGGTAAAATTTAGTAGTGAAGCCATCAGTTCCTGGTCTCTTCTTTGCTAGGAGACATTTTACTATGGTGTCCATCTTGTTACTTATTATTGGTCTATTCAGGTTTTGAATTTTTTCCCTGGTTCAAACTTGGTACGTTGTTTGTATCTAGGAATATATCCATTTGTTCCAGGTTTTCCAATTTATTGGCACATAGCTACTCATAGTAAGTCTATAATGATCCTTTGAATTTCTGGTGTATCACTTGTAATGTCTCTTTTTTCAACTCTGATTTTATTTATTTGGGTCTTCTCTCTTTTTTTCTTAGTCTTTCTCAACTTCTGTCAATTTTATTTATCTTTAGAAAACAACTTTCCATTTTGTTGATCTTTTGTATTCTTTTTTTGTTGCAATTTCATTTATTTCTGCTGTGATCATTATTATTTCTTTTCTTCTACTAATTTTGAGCTTGGTTTGCTCTTGCTTTTCTAGTTCTTTAAGATATGTCAATAGGTTGTTTACTTGAAGTTGTTATACGTTTTGATGTGGCACTTATTGCTATAAACTTCCCTCTTAGTACTGCTTTTGCTGTATCTCATACATTTTGGTATGTTGTATTCCCATTTTCATTTGCTTCAAGAAATTTTTCAATTTCCTTCTTAATTTTTGTATTGACCCAACTGTCATTCAGGAACACATTGTTTAATTTCTGTGGGTTTGTATAGTTTCCAAAGTTCCTCTTGTTATTGTTTTCTACTTGTAATTCATTGAGGTCAGTGAAGATAAGTATACTTGATGTGATTTCAGTTTTAAAAAAAAATATTTTAATACTTGTTTTGTAGCCTAACATATAGTCTATCCTTCAGAACGATCTATGTGTTGAGGAGAAGAACGTATATTCTGCAGCCATTGGATTAAATGTTCTGTAAATATCTATTAGGTCCATTTGATCTATAGTGCAGATTATGTCTGATGTTTCTTCGTTGATTTTTTTTGTCTGAATGATCTGTCCAATACTGATAGTGGGCTGTTGAAGTCTCCAACTATTATTGTATTGGGATTTACCTCTCTCTTTAGCTCTAATAATATTTTATTTACATATCTGGGTGCTCCAGTGTTGGAGGCATATAAATTTACCATTGTTATATCTTCTTGTTGAATTGACCCCTTTGTTAGTATATAATGACACTGTTTCTCTCTTTTCATAGTTTTTGTCTTGAAATCTATTTTATCTGATAAAAGTATAGCTACTCCTGTCCCACTCTACTTTGATTTCTATGTGTGTCTTGTAGGCAGCAGACAGCTGGGTCTTTTTTAAAAAAAATTCATTCAGTAACTTGATTTTTGACTGGAAAATTTAGTCCACTTATATTCAATGTTATTATTGGTAAGGATGGACTTATTTTGCTATTTGTGGCACGGTTGCTTAATGTTTTTCCCTCCTTCCTTTCCTTTCCTTCCTTTCTTTGCTTCCCTTCCTTCCTTACCTTCCCCTTCCCCTTTTCCTTCCTTCCTCCCTCCCTCCCTCCCTCCCGTCCTTCCTTCCTTCCTTCCTTCCTCCTTCCTTCCTTCCTTCCTTCCTTCCTCTTTCCTTTTTTCCTTCCTATCTTTCTTTTAGTGAAGGTGATTTTCTCTGGTGGTATATTTTAATTTCTTGCTTGTGTGCATGTGTGTGTGTGTGTGTTTGCTATAGGTTTTTTTTTATTTGAGGTTACCATGAGGCTTGCACATTACATCAAATAAACCATTATTTTTAACTGATGACAACTTAGCTCTGATTGCCAAAAAAATGCAAAGAGAAAATGAATAAAAACTCTACACTTTAACTTCATCCCCTTTACTTTTAAACCTTTTGTTGTTTCTATATATATCTTATTACTCCATGTATTTAAAAGTTGTATAGTTATTATTTTTATAGATTTATAGATTTATCTATTTGTATTTCTACTTAAGGTAAGAATAGTTTACACACCACAATTACAGTGTTATAATATTCTGTGTTTGTGTACTTAGTTTTGCTAGTGAGTTTCATACCTTCAGGGTTTTTTTTTTTTATTATTTCTCATTAATGTCCTCTTCTTTCAGATTGAAGAACTTCTTTAGCATTTCTTGTAGGACACGTCTGCTGTTGATGAAGTCCCTCAGCTTTTGTTTGTCTCGGTATGTCTTTATTTCGCCATCATATTGGAAGAATATTTTTGCCAGATATAATATTCTAGACTAAAAGTTATTTTTCCTTTTTGTACTTTGAATATGTCATGTGACTCTCTCCTGGCCTGTATGGTTTCCACTGAGAAGTCTGCTGCCAGATGTATTAGAGGTCCTTTGTGTGTTATCTTTTTCTTTCCTCTTGCTGCTTTTAGTATCTGTTCTTTATTCTTGACCTTTGGAAGTTTGACTATTAAATGTCTTCAGGTAGTCTTTTGTGGGTTAAATCTGCTTATTGTTCTATAACCTCCTAGTACTTAAATATTGATATATTTCTCTAGGTTTGTAAAGTTTCTGTTATCTCTGTGAATAAACTTTCTACCTTTATCTCTCTCTCTACCTCTTTTTTGAGGTAATAACTCTTAGATTTGCCCTTTTCAGGCTATTTTTTAGATCTTGCAGGCATGCTTCATTTTAAAAAAATTTTTTATTCTTTTGTTTTCTCTGTGTGTTTTCAAATAACCTGTCTTCAAGCTCACTGATTCTTTCCTCTGCTTGATCAATTCTGCTATTGAGATACTCCGATGCATCCCTCAGTTTCTCAACTAAATTGTTTAGCTCTAGAATTTTTGCTTGATTTTTAAAAATTATTTGAATCTCTTTGTTGTATTTACCTGATAGATTTTGAGTTCTTCCTCTACGTCATCTTGAAGTTCATTGAGTTTCCTCAAAACAGCTATTTTGAATTCTCTGTCTGCAAGGTCACATATCTCTGTCACTCCTGCATAGTTCACTGGTACTTTATTTAGTTTGTTTGATGAGGTTATGTTTTCCTGCGTGGTCCTGATGCTTGTGGATGTTTGTGTCTGGGCATTGAACAGTTAGGTATTTATTCTAATGTTTGCAGTCTTAGCTTATTTGTGTCCATCCTTCTTGAGAATACTTTTCAGGTATTCAAATGAAATTGTGTGTTGTCATCAAAGTCTTTGGTCACTGTAGCTATATCTACATTAGAGGACACCCCAAGCTCAGTATCACTGTCGCTGTTGCAGACTTGTAGTGGTACTACATTGGTGATCTTGGGTAAGATCTAGAAAAATTCCCTGGATTAAAAGGCAGAGTGTCTTATTCTCTTCCCTTACTTTCCTCCAAACAAGCAGAGTCTATCTCCCAATGCTATACTGACTGGACTTGAGGGAGGTGTGACACAAGCACTTTCATATGGCCACCACTGCTGGGATTGCGCTGGGTCACACCTAAAGTCAACACAGTGCTTGGTTTTGCTCAAGACCTGTGGTGACTGTTGCCACTGATGTTTATTCAAGGCCCAAGGGCTCCTTACTCAGCATGTTGGTGAATCCTGCCAGGCCTAGGTCTGTCCCTTCAGGGCAGCAGAGTCCCTTTTCGCCCAGGGTGGGTCTAGAAATGCCATCCAGGAGCTAGGCCCTGGTATTGGGAATCTTAGGAATCTATTTGGTGCTTTATTTTACTGTGGCTGAGCTGGGACCCAGGCTGCAAGACAAAATCCTTTTTACTCTTCCCTCTCTTTTCCTCAAACATAAGGAGTTTCTCCTCATGGCCACCATAGCTGGGAATGTAGAGAGTCACACCCAAAGCCAGTACAGTAATGGGTCTCGCTCAGGGCCTGTGGCAACTACTGCCTGTCTACTGCTGAAGTTTATGCAAAGTCTAAGGGTTTTTTAGTCAGCAAGTGATGAATCTTGCCACGACTAGGTCTTTCCATTCAGGGCAGTGGGTTCCCTTCTGTCGTCTGGGAACTAGGGCCTGGATTCTGGGCTTCAGGACTCTGGTTGGTGCTTTATTATACTGTGGCCGACCTGGTGTCCAAGTTGCAAAACAAAGTTCTCTCTACTCTTCCCTTTCCTCTCGTCAAGCAGAAGGAAGGAGTCTGTCTCAGAGCTCTGGGTGGTAATGCCTGGGGTTGGGGGATGGGTGATGCGATTACCCCCTTGGCTGCCCCAGCTGGTATCTCACTAAGCCATGTGTACCGCAAGACACTGGCTCTGAGCCCAGCATAGCACCGAGACTTGCCTAGGAGTTGAAGTCCCTGTGACCTAGAATGCCTTTCAAATTAATTTAGGAGTCCAGTGCCCTGTAGCCTGCAGTGGTGGGGCTAGCCCGAATTCGGGTTCCAACTGCTGGCTGAATGATTCCCCTCTGGCTAAGGCTGGCCTAATGCTCTCTTTATGGATGCCAGCTGAATTCTGCCCTATCTTGCCTTCTGTTGTGACAGGCCAGCACTAAGTTCTAATGCAAAAGTCCACAATTATTTTGTTCTCTCTCCCTCAAGCATACACATTCTCTCTTGGTGCCACAAAGTCACTGCCAGGGAATGGGGGAGGGGTGGTGACAAAATTCAAGACTGTTTTACCTACCCTCTTCAGTGCCTCTCTTCTTGTTATGATGTTACATGTTGTGATGTTAAAACAAGGTACTGTGTTCACATACTTAATAGTTGGTTCTTATGAAAGTACTTTCTTGTGTGGACAGTTGTTCAGTTTGGTGTTCCTTCAGGGAAGTGGGAGACTACTGCTGGAGGGTTGTATTTGGCCATCTTGCTCCATGTCTTCCCCTCCCCAGCCCTCTGTATTGAATGGTGTGTTTATTCTCACACATTTGTCATATATGGTTTCCATATATGAGTAGATCTACTTTTGAGCTCTCACTTCTGCTTGCTTGAGCTAATACTCTGAGCCAATACCAGACAGTCTTAAATACTGTTGCTTTATATAATATGCCCCCTCCCCTTCTTGTTCCTCTTCAAATTTGTCTTTGAAATCCTTGGTATTTTGTCAACTTCAGTGAAAAAGTCAGGTAAGACTTTGTGTTTATATTTAATTTGTAGATTTTTTTAAAAGATAATTACAGACTCTTTAATATAGAGTTTTCCAATATTTGGAGTTGGTAATTTTCCCATTAATTTAGGTCTTTTTTTTTCTATCCTTCAGTATTTTTTTTGTGTCCTTTGTAAAAGATCATTAGAATGATTTGCACAATAAGAGATTAACAATAACAAATAATAAATATAAGAATATACTGTAATAAAAAGTTTGTGAATGAGGTCTCTCTCTCTCTCTCTCTCTCTCAGAATGTCTTATTACACTGTACTCACCTATTTTTGGACCTTAATTGATTGTGGGTAATTGAAATGAAGGAATCTGGCCACCCAGATTAATTTATAATTGTGCCTAATGTGTAAATTAAACTTTATTATAGGTAAGTATGTACAGGAACAAACATACGATATGTAGAGTTAGGTACTATCTGTGGTTTCAAGCATCCACTGGTGGTCTTGGACTGTATCCCCTACTGATAAGGAAGGACTACTGTAGACAATAATGGAATATGAAAATATAAACAGTTTCATCCATTCTTTCCCAGTTCTTGTGTCATATATTTATTTTTCTTTTTTTATTGTTTTGACTAGAATATCAGTGTTAAAAGGCAACTGTGAATGCCCTCTGCTATTTCTTTTATTTTCTATTTCATTGATTTTTATTCTAATTTTTATTGCATTTTTTTGTTTTCAGAATATTCTTGTTCTTTTATAATATCTTGATTTGAATATTTAATTTTCAGCTATTTAGTTTTTAATATATCCATTCAATTCTAATAAATTTACCTCTAAATGCCACTTTAGCTGCCATCTCATAAATTTTGATATATAGTACTTTTATAGATGTTAATTTATGACTATTCTATTGCAATATCCTCATTACATTTTAAAGGTTTCAAATATTGAAGCTTAAGGGAACTTTTCCTTTTAAATAATCTTTATTGTTTATTTCCCATTGTATTGTATTATAGTCAGAGGTTATAATTTACATGCTATTAATTATTTGACCAGATATCAGCAAAGAATATTCAATGCATTTCAACTTTTCTGAATAATCTATGTGCACATGAAAAGAATGTGTTTCATAGCTGGTGTCTTGGGTTACACCTGTAATCCTAGTACTTTGGGAGGCTGAGGCAGGAGGATTGTTTCAGGCCAGGAATTTGAGAACAGCCTGCGCAACACAGTGAGACACCATCTCTACAAAAGCTTAAAACGTAAGCTGAGCAGAGGCGGGCAGATCACGAGGTCAAGAGATCCAGGCCATCCTGGCTAACACGATGACACCCCATCTCTACTAAAAATTAGCCAGGCGTGGTGGCAGGTGCCTGTAGTCCCAGCTACTCGGGAAACTGAGGCAGGAGAATAACATGAACCTGGGAGGTGGAGGTTGCAGTGAGCCGAGATCGTACCACTGCATTCCAGCCTGGGCAATAGAGCAAGACTTCGTCTCAAAAAAAGAAAAAATTAGCTGAGCATAGTGGCACATTCCTGTAGTCCCAGCTTCTTAGGAGGCTGCAGTGTGAGGAATGTTCGAGTCCAGGAGTTCAAGGCTGTGGTCAGCTATGATCATGCCATTGCACTCAAATCTGGGCAGCAGAGTGAGATTCTGTCTCCAAAAAAAAAAAGGAAAGAAAAAAAAGGCTTATACTTCATGTGTTTGTTGGGAGCACTATTTATATAGACCATATCCATCCATCCAATCAAGCAGCTTGGTTTTATTGTTTAAATTACTATATCCTTTAAAATTTCTTTGTCCACTAGACTTACATTTTTTGATAGATGCATGTAAAAATTTCCCACCATAATTCTGGATATGTATTATTTCTCTATATCTCTGTCAATTTTTGCTATATATAAATTTATTGCAATAAGGGATGCATAACATAAGATTTACCATTTTAACTATTTCTAAGTGTACAATTCAGTGGCATTAATTATATGCATGATGATGTATAATCGTATTTCCAAAACATTTTTATTGCCCCAAATAGAAACTCTGTAACCATTAAGTAAAACCTCCTCATTCTTCCTCCTTCTCCTCTCTGTTACTTTCTAATCTACTGTCTCTATCAATTTGCCCATTCTAGGTGCCTCATGTAAGTGGAATTATAAATACTTGTCCTTTGTGCCTGGCTTATTTTACTTAGTATAATGTCTTCAAGGTTCATTCATGTTGTAGCATCTATCAGAACTTCATTTTTAATGGTTGAATAATATTCCATTGTGTGTGCATACCACATTTTCTTTATTCATTAATCTTTTGAGGAACAGTTGGATTGTTTCCATCTTTTGGTTATTGTGAGTTGTGCTGCTATGTTCATTGGCATACAAGTATCCTTTTTAGTTCCTGCCTTCAATTCTTTTGGGTACATACCTTGGAGTCAAATTGATGGCTTATATGGTATTTCTGTGTTAGCTTTTTAAACAACATTTTAATATCATACACATAAAATTTACCATCTTAAGGCTTTTTAAATGTATAGTTCAGTGGCATCAAGTAAATTTGCATTGTTGTGCTACCATCTCACCTTTTATCCACCAAACGATTAATCTTGCAAAACTGAAATTTTGTACCATTAAACAGTAACTCCTCATCTCTCCTCCCGCTAGTCCCTGCAAATCATCATTCTACTTTATGTCTCTGTGAATTTGACTCCTCTAGGTATCTAATATAAGTTAAATAAAGCATGTTTATCCTCTGGTGACAGGCTTATTTCCTTCAGTTTAATGTTTTTGAGGTTCACCCACACTGTAGCTTGTTTTAATTCTTTGTTTCTTTTCATGGCTGAATATTCAATTGTATGTACATACAGCATGTTGTTTATCCATTAATCCTTCAATGAACACTTGGGTTGGCATCTACCTGTTGGCTACTGTGAATAATGCTGCTGTGTACATGGGTGTACAATCTATGTTTAGCTTTTTGAGGAACTGCCAAACTTTTCCACAGCAGCTGTACCATTTTGCATACCCACTAGCAATGCACAAGGTTTCAATTTCTCTACATCCTTGCTAACATTTGTTATTTTTCATTTTTTAAAAATAACTATCCTGATGAATGCAAAATCATATCTTGTGGTTTTGTTTTGCATTTCTCTAATGACTAATGATATTGAACATCTTTTTATGTGCTGATTAGCAATTTGTATGTTTTCTTTGAAGCAATTTTGTTCTATTAAGACTCTACAAATTGTAACTACAATTTGCAGCAAATTGTAGTTACAATAGATTCTTTATTTTGTTATTCTATGATGTATCAATTTTATCTCTACGGAATATTGCAAATTTTAAAATATGTAACTTATCTCTACTGTTCCCTTCTATCTTTTCTTTTGAAACACCTATTATGTATGTATTAGAACTTCTCAGTCTCTTCTGTCTGCATTATAATTGCTCTTTCATTTGAACATGTCATTATTTTATTTCTGTACTGCATGTGGAACTGCCTCAGTCCCATCTTCCATTTTTCTGACTTACTGTGTCATATTACTTTCATTGACTTTATATTGCATTTCTGAAATATTTGATTTTGTTTCAAAACTATTGTTTTCAGTTTCATATGTAACTGTTTCATTATTTTTATTTGTTTCTAATAGATGCTATTACTTTTTCATGTACATTTGAAACCCACTGATTTTAAAACTTTCATTAAAAAGTTACTATTATTGACTTTGTTCACTCTTTCTTTCTTTCTTTCTTATGTTTTGGAATTTAGTTTGCAGTCTCATTTGGGGTGGATAGGTCTCTCTCTCTCTGTCTCTCTCTCTCTCTTTCTGGGTCTCAGGTTTGAGGCTGCCTCTACTTGTACTACATGGCTTCCCAATGCAGAACTAGGTTTACAGAATATAATGAGCTCTTCAGTTCTTCTGTGATAGAGATATACTGCAGATTCAGGTGTGACCTAGCAGGCAGTTAGTTTTTCTTTAAGTTCAACCTCTGAGGTTCACTCAGCACTGGAATCTGTAGAATTACATGTTTTGCTAAATTTTGAAAGTTTTCAGCCATTATTCCCTTTGTTATGAAGGAAATTTACTTGTTTTAAGTTAAAAATTTTAAAAAATTTCTATTTGATTTTAATTGACACATAATAGTTGTACATGTTTATGTGGTACAATGTGATGCTTCCAGCCATTGTTTCTTTGAGTAATTTTTCAGCTCTGCTTATTTCTTCTTTTCTTCAAGGACTCTGATCATAGCAATGTAAGACCTTTCATTATAATCCCACAGCTTCCTAAAGGCTCTGTTCTTTTCTCCCCTGAGTCTGTTTTCCCTGTTTTTCAGAATGAATGGTTATTGAGCCCATTTATTGATTTTAAAAGTTTTAGTTATTATGTTTTTCAGTTCTGAAATTTCCTTTCAGTTCTCCTTTTTATCTTTTATTACTTTCCGTTTTTTAAATTTCAAATTTCATTATATTTCAAATGTGCTAATAATTGCCTGTTAAGAGATTTTTGCAATGGCTACTTTAAAATCTTTGTCAAATAGCGCTAACATCTCTGTCATCTTGTGTGGCATTTATTGATTTTCTTTTTCATTCAGTTTGATATCTTCCTGGTTCTTGTGATTTTAAAAATCAGAACCTGGACATCTTGTGTATTATGTTCTGAGAATCTACATCTTATTTAAATCTTCTGTTTCAGCTGAGTAACTTGGCAGAATAAGGCAGGAAGGTGCTACCTCACTACTTCCAGATAGATGGTGGAAGTCTGGGTTCTCCATTCACTCTCCTTTGACACCTGAGGGAATGACTCTTTATTACAGCTTGGTGCTGGGGATGGGATTTCTGGCTCCTCAACTACATTAAAACCTTTCTGGCTGGATGGAGTAGGAGTGCCTCATTTCTGCTATCGTATGGCTTCCACTGACACCACAGGAGTGGTTGTAGAGGGTGACTTCTTTACTGTTGGGTGATGGTGGCAGTCCTGACTCCCCACTAGCCCTTCTCTGACATTGCCGCAGCACAGAGTGGGAATGGCACTTTGTTATTGCCTGCTGGGTGGAAATCTGGGCTTCCCACACGGTTTCCACCGATACCTCAAGGAAGGGGTTCCCATGACCACTCTTCAAAAATGAAAATTTCAGCTCCCTTCTTGGCCTTCTCTGATGGCAACTCATGGAGTGTTAAGGGTGCCTTGTGAGTGCCTGATGTGGGTGAAAATCTACACCCCATCACTGCCTTTGCTGGTGATGTGGTTTGGATGTGTATCTCCTCCAAATCTCATGTTAAAATGCAATCCCCAGTATTGAAGTTGGGGCCTAGTGGGAGGTGTTCAGGTCATGGGGGCAGATGGTGTGGTGCCTTCTTCTTATTGATGAATGAGTTCTCACTCTATGAGTTCATGTGAGAGCTAGTTGTTAAAAGGAGTCTGGCACCTCCTCCTCTCTCTCTTGCTCCCTCTCTCACCATGTGACACATCTACTCCCCCTTCACCCCTGCTATGATTGTAAGCTTCCTGAGGCCTCACCAGAAGCTGAGAAGATGACGGTGCCATGCTTCTTCAGCCTGCAGCACCATGAGCCAAATAAACCTCTTTTCTCTGTAAATTACCCAGTCTCAGGTATTCTCGTATACCAATGCAAATAGATGAATACAACTGGCAAAGGTGGGACCACAGTTGTTTTCTGCAGTATTTAGTTAAGGTAGAATGGTTATTGTCTAAGGTTTTCTGTCTAGGCTTAGTGGTCTCTAGTCCTTTGGCTAGAGAGAGCAGGCTTTGTTATACTTTTTCTCTTCACATTCATTGGCATTTCTTCATTGTCAATTTCTCTAGCTCAGAATCTGGGATATATGAAGCAAAAGCCAACAGGGGAATTCCCCACTTTGTTGTTGCTTCGGTCCCAGGGTCCCTAGCCATTTTATCTTCTTCTCTCCACTGTCTAGATTCTTCCTATGTTTGCTGTATATATGATATACAGGATTTTTAGCTGGACTGAGTAGGAAGAACAGGAAAAAGTATATCGATTCTGTCTTCCCAGATGTAAAAATTGCTCATGATTTTAATGTTCTCTTCCAATTTTTATTTCCTTCATCTTTTATTTTTTGTGCTATCTCCTTTTTTCTTGATTAGATTATCTAGTCATTTTCTATTGTTAAAACATAGCATGTTGATTTTTTATATCTGTTGTTTTCCTATTTGCTAATTTATGATTTTCTACTTTTGTATTTATATATCCTTCCAACTGCTTTCTTTTGGTTTATTTTATTAGTCTTTCTTTCTCCAGCTTTTACAGTTTAGAATTCAATTCATTTATTTTTATGCTTTAATTTGTATAAGTATAGCTTTTAATGATAAATTTAATATAAATATTTAGCTTTCATTATTTTCTAATAAAGGCTATAGTTTTTCAGTTACTGTTTCTCTTCAGGAGTAAGACATACCATAATACCACTGAAGTCTCATAAATGAAGTTAATAGTGATGTTTTAATTTTTATATGCAATATATAATTAAATTTTCTAAAACGTTGTATCAGTTTTACACACACTACTTTTTTCTCCATATGTTTGAGTTTTCTTTTGTTTCCATTGAGGTATATTCAGAGCTTCTATTTTCATGTGTTCATTTATTTCTTTTGAGAGCCTACTTTTATTTATTGTTGCTGACAAAACATCTGCTTTCAGTCTAATTGTCAGATATTTGTAGGCACTGTATCATGTGTTTTCTGGATTTAAGACTTAATACTTATAAAATTATATGCCACATGTATATTGTGGAAATTTAATCTGTCTAAGACTTGATATATTTTTTAATCTGATGATTTACAGTTTTTCCTAAATTTTGGAAAGTTCTTTTGAATTATTGCCTCTTGAAACATTGTCTTTCCTTTATTCTATTTCAGCTCTTCTTTTAGACATACGTTTTATGTCGTCATTATGTTCTCCATATTTCTGAATTTCTCTCTGTTTTTCATCCTGTTGTATCTCCATATTACGTTCTGGGTGATATTCTTACATATATCATTAATTTACTCATACTTGTTTTTGTTCTCTCTGGATTCTGTATAGCAGATCCACGTAAAATTTTTAAAAAATCATTTATTCATTGATAAACTTACCTAACATTCTGTTCTCCCCAAAGGAATTAATTTTTTTTCTGTTTCTTTGGTCATATTCAATATACTGATATCATACCATTTTTCAAATTGCATTTTCCATCCTGTAATTTTCTCTTATTTTTACTTTGGTCGCATTACATTCTGGAGAACTTTTCAAGATTGTCCTCCACAACACTGATCTGACTTTATGGAGTGGTGGTTATTTTGTTACTGCTTCTATCTCATTTTAAGTTAATCATCTGTTTGATTTCAAAACATTATTCCCTTATCTCATCTAGCTCCGCCTGTAAGGCAGTTTTCTTTACATGGCAGACTAAAATGACAAATCAAACATCAAATCTCGATTTTCATTCATTTTTTAACATCAAATCTCGATGTTCATTCATTTTTTAACATTTATTTGACAATTGTCTTTTAAATACAAATTACATTCCTTCTCTGTGAGCAATGTCATGTCTTATGGTCTAACAGGAACAACAGCCAAAAAAACCAAATAAATAAAAGATAATGAATGCTGTAATGAGAGTAGAAGATGGGTAGATTGTTTAATGAGCCCACATAGCGAGAACACGTAACCCACCTGGGGTGAGGACATGGGTAGAGTGTGTCTAGGGAGGCAGTAAGGAAAAGCACCCTAGAGGAAAGGACATTGAAGCTCAGTCTTTTGAAAAATAAAGAGTCATGGTGCCACCAGTAGAAGGAGCAAGTCCTAAGCAGAAGAAATAGGATATTGGAAGGCTCAGATGACTGAGTATAACAAAAGATAACATCAGAGGACACAGTGTTAAGCTACAAAGGGCCCTGTCTGTCATTCCTGTGGAGTAGCTGGGTCGAAACAATTACTTATAACTTTCTATTATTTTAGCAAGATACACATATGACATTTATGTATACATGTTACTGATACAGGACAAGGAGAGCATACACCATGTTATTGAATGGAGAGGAGGAATATATTGATTTTGACCAGGAGAGTGTGAGAAAGATTCATGAAAATGCGAAACAGGCTGTGAAGGCAGGATTGGGCCTGGCTGAAGCTCCTAGAGTACAGTAGTCAGATTCTTTACCTCATTCATACCTGTCAGAGTCAGGACAACTTCCCATTGTTTCCAATTCAATTGCAAACTATTTGTCCCAGAAACACACACACATTAAGGTGTTGGTCCAGAACTAACATGACCTTTTCTCTGCCAAAATGATTTCTACATTAAAAAAGAAAAACAGATTCAGTTGTGTGTGTGGGGGGGGGGGGGGTTTGGTTTTTTATTTTTTGTTTTCTTTGAGACAGAGCCTGGCTCTGTAGCCCAGGCTGGATTGCAGTGGTGCGATCTCGGCTCACTCCAAGCTCCCCCTCCCAGGTTCACGCCATTCTCCTGCTTCAGCCTCCTGAGTAGCTGGGACTACAAGCACCCACCACCACGCCCGGATAATTTTTTGTATTTTTAGTAGTGATGGGGTTTCACCGTGTCAGCCAGGATTGTCTCTATCTCCTGATCTCGTGATCCGCCCTCCTTGGCCTCCCAAAGTGCTGGGATTACAGGCGTGAGCCACTGCGCCCGGCCCAACAGATTCAATTTTAAAAACATACATCTGTTACAGTGAGACGGCATCACAATTTCTTTGCACTGAGGTCACTTTTCAAAACGCTAGAGCAAGGTGCAATACTGCTTTCAGAAGGCTCTCACAAGCTAAGGAAGAAAAATTCATGGCCTCAATCATTGGCCAGTTCATAAACTATTGTCTCCAGCTTCGAACTCACCTTTTTTTACTCTCCTTTCTCATGCAGAGATGAAGCTCTGCATACTATGTTTTCCTGGTTCTAGCAGATTCCCTGTTAGACCATTTAATAGCCTAACCTGGGGCAGCTGCCTTACAGTAGAAAGTTTATTTTCCTCAAACCCTACCCCAATTACACCTTGTTATCTGTAAACCCATAATTTGAGTCCTATCTAATCATGTTCTGGGGCCATTGACAAGTCCAACATAGGAAGAAATAGCCTCTAAAAGAATGATAAGACTTTGGTAATTTGTATTAGCAGCAACCTTGGATATACGTGTGGGACCATGAAGGAAAATAATATAACACTGACAATGTCTATACTTATTGCTATGGGTACATTTACCAGACATTCTGAACTGAATGTGTGAACCTGTGCAGGCAGAGTAGCTCCAACAGTCAACATGAACCTTGGGTTCAGCATTGGCTGACTTTCAATGAGGTTGAGATACCAGAACTGCCCTGGCAGGAGGAAGGAATCCAAAAGTTTAGGAATATAGAAATGTTGGGATGAATTCATTGTGTGCAGAATATGTACCCATTCCTCTACCCTGTCTCTGAAGAGGGCCCAGAGGGTACTCTCTTCACTAAGCCATTAAAAACGTTATTGGTGAGAGGAGCACCAACTTTTTTCCTTTTTTTTGTTTTGAGATGGAATCTTGCTGTGTTGCCCAGACTGGAGTGCAGTGGTGTGATCTTGGCTCACTGTAAATTCTGCCTCCTGAATTCAAGCAATTCTCCTGACTCAGCCTCCTGAGCAGCTGGGACCACAGATGTGTGGCACCATGTTTTGCTCATTTTTTTTTTAAGGGAGATGGGATTTCACCATGTTGGCCAGGCTGGGCTCGAACTTCTGACCTCAGATGACCTGCCCACCTCAGCCTCCCAAAGTGCTGAGATTACAGGTGTGAGCCACCACACCCGGCCAGGAGCACCAGTCTTAACCTTAATGCTTTATTATGGGTGGATATGACAGTAGGAGATACCACCATTGAGATGCACTTCCTGATGTCAATGGAGATAATGCAGTCTAGGAGCAGCAGAAGCGAAGTGGGAATGCTTAGCTGGCAAAGAGAAAGGGAGAGCATTGACCATAATGGGCTGCCAGGATGAAGTGACAGGGAAATATTTTACACGAGATATTTGGCAGTGGCTTTTTAATTTCAAGGACCCTAGGAATAAAATATACAGGTACTTTATAAAAGGGTTATTTGATTAATGTAATAGAAAAATCTCCAGGTCTAGTGGCTAGAACCTAGCAAGCAAGAAGTAAGCCTTTATTGCGTCGAGCCACAGAAACTTTGGGATTGTTAGGAGTTTGCCTATCTTCACTAATGCAACTGGGGCATGAGAATAACATTTATTATTTTTCATTAGAAATAAGAATTGACAAATTCAAAAGCTTTGGACATACATGTGCTTTTATGGTCTGAGCTTAGTGTAGAAAGAAGAGATAAATCAGCTTGACTCAATAATGATGAAGATATTTTCAAAATGGCTAAAATTTTTTTTGCCAAAAGGTAAGGATTTAGTTTTCTGAGCTTATGTTTCAACTGTACACTTCAGTTCTCATAGATCGGTTCTCAACAGGCCATGCAAATCAAGGTTGATGTCCTTCCATCACAGTGTCATCTCTGCACAAAGTGTTGAGTCATCTATCCTCCTACATGAAAGGACTATTGGACAGCAGATCAGCAGAGGACCTACACTCCAGATCAGTGCTGAATCCCCATTTCCTCGTCCTGAGATGGAAGTTCTCCCCTCTCTTCCTATTCTGTGGCCCCTCGCCTGCCACTCTGTCCTCTTATCTCCCTCTAGTTTCTGTTTTCTCCTTACTTCCTTCTAGGCCAACTCTATCTTGGCAAGTATATCTTCCAACCCTATTGTCTGACACTTAAGTCGAAGCTTCTTTCAGTCTTTGTTTCTGCTTTCCTGTTGGCTGGACGGAGGGAAGGAAGGAAGGAAGAGCGTGGGAGCGAAGAAAAGAACCCCTCAGTGCGTGAGTGAGAAACAGTGAGGGAAGGAATTACTCTGCAAACACAGAGATTAACTCTGGAAATATAATCCTGCCACAAAGGGCTGTGTGGCCAAGTTACCTTCTCAACCTTCACTGTAATTAACTTTTCAGCCCTGCAGGCTTCAACCCACTGCTAAGTCTGAGGGAACAATTACTGAATTTGAGCATGCTGTGACTTAGACAAAATGTAATTTTAGTGGTTGACTTGCATGTATACACATTCCCCCAATCAGCAAAATTGGCAGATCAGCTGATGCACTTTTTCCTATTCCTGCCTGATCATAAGAACCACCTGGGGAAACAGATAGACACATGAATTTCTTCCCCCACCCAGATGCATCAGCCTCTCCAGGGGAGGGGGTCTGAACATCTATTTTAAAGAGTTTCTCAGAAGAACTTCATGATCAGGCAAGTTTGGAAACTTTGAGACACCATGGGGAAATATTTCTGAGAAAGAAAATAAAAGAGCTGTCAATTTACAAATACTACATGTATTTAGCAATTCCTACTCCCTTGAATAAACACATTTTTAAAGTAAAAAGTGTCCTGCTGATATCTTAATTTTTTTTCTGAGTTTGAAGATGAGTTTTCAGCTTCTCAATTCCAAATTTTTCCATGCCTCAGGTTCTATGTAATCATGATGAATTGCAAAATTGTGCAATTAGCGTCTTTAATTAAGTGAGATTTTTAAGTAACTACTTATAAAACATTATGTTATCATTTGTAAAAAAAAAAAAAAAAGTACTTTGAGATGCCAAGGTGGGAGGATCGCTTGAGCCTGGGAGTTCGGGACCAGCCTGGGCAAGATGGCCAACCCCTGTCTCTACAAAAAATGTTAAAAACTTACCTGGGCATGGTGGCACATGCTTGTAGTCCCAGCTACTCAGAAGGCTGAGATGGGAGGATCCATGAGATCAGGAGTTTGAGGTGGCAGTGAGCAGAGATCACGCCACTGCACTCCAGCCTGGACAACAAAGGGAGACCCTGTCTCAAAAAAAAAAAAGGGCCGGGGGGAGCAGGGATTTATAGAATGAAAAGGAAAATAACTCATCTCACGTGAAGGGAAGAAATGCTCTTTTTGAGCATTTACCATGAATGTTATGCCGCTATACAATATAACTGTCTTGAAAGTGGGACAGGGGTGTCCATTTTACTGATGAGGAAACAGAAAACGAAGGAGGCTTTCCCATGGTCATAGGGTAAATTGTGGGCCAGGATCTAAACCCAGATAACTTACTAGACAATGAACTTCTAACAAAATAAGGTGAAAGGTTGAGAATTCATTTGTATTTTACGAATAAAATTTTCCATAGCCAATGCAAGAAAGAAACGTCTCACAAATGCTTATGCTGACTTCTAGAAAATCTACACAGCTTTCGTATTGGTAATTGTGTTGATTATAGCAAGATCAGTGAAGTCACAGACTGGTTGATTCCACAAGGGTGATGAGTGAGTTTAATTAACTATAGCAAACACATAATGAATAAACACAATTTCCCACAAAAACAAATAAAATGAATATTGTCTCATGGTTTTTAATTATGCAAAAGCAAGCCATAGAACAATTTTTTTGAAAAACAAAGTAAATTTTTGATGTCAGCATGTAAAGTAAGTGTAAGGGGACTTTAAATGTTTTCCAGCTTCTCTCGATAGCTGGCTTATTGTTTTGAATTCTCCAGATGCTCATATCAACTATCTTCTTACTCTTTAAAATTTTAAAACTCTTTTGAATTTAGTGGCCTCTTATTTTGACTCTAATTTAACAAATATGAAATCAAACCATTTAGCTATATACTTTTCTAATATCATTCCAAGCAAGATCTTCTAATTAAAAAGTTATTTACTTGTTTATGCTATTTGCCCTTCAAAGATAAAATATAAACATCTGTCATAATCTGTGTCAGGAGGTGTTTTATTGCAGACAGTATCTGAAGTATTTAAAGGGAAGATGTCAAACTGGTATGACATCAAATAACTTTCTAGAGAAGCATTACAGTAGTAGAAAATAATGCCATGGTATATTACATAGCCCTTTAGAATTTATACTTGGCTTTCTTAGAGATTATGACTCATACTTATTAGATAAGTTTATCATGTATAAGTTATATAAATAACTTATTCAGGTAAAGTATGGAGGAAAGTACCGAGTCACCTTTTACTGTTGGAATAAAACTAACTGTGTGAGGATTAGATTGAGATGATGCATATAAGGAACACAGCACGTAAGGTCTGCTTCATTGCAAATCTCCAGTAAAATTTATTCAGTATTCAAAGTTGTTATAATTGTAACCGCCTCTGCAGCATTTCTATTGAAAATAGAAAATGTTACACATATTTGTTTTGCTGACTGATGTGGCAAGAAACTTGGAAGTAGCATGTGATTTTATGTAAAAAATCATATGTGAAATACTACAATAGGATCCTTAGAAGAGACAAGGTATTTATATACATAGGATGGAAAATTACATTTGTATACAAAACTAGAAAAAATACTACGATGAACTCATCATCAATTTTAACAAGCATCAAATCATGGCTGGTCTTTTAAAATGTGTTTTCTCAACCCATTCTTCCCCTTCCTCTACTCACACACATACTTTTCAAGCAAATTGCAGACATTTTATCATTAAATAACGTTTCAAATAAACTTTGATCCCTTTAAATAAGGTAAAGTATCACAATATAAATCTGTTTTAAAGGATATGAGTCTTACATAAATGTGATCTAAAGAACAAAAACTTGAAAAGTCTCATACTGTAAACATTTATCTTCTAAAAGAAAGAAAATAATAATGATGTCATATTGAAGTAAAAAAATTATATAAATGTTTATTATTAAGCTTTCAAATACATGATTGGAGAAATAACAAAAATTGAATTTTTTCAATATTAGTAATATGTTTTCAATGAACATTACTTGAAAACACAATCTACTTATTCATTTAAAAAGTAACACAATATTCTAAAATAAATATTTCCAGTTATCGCTCTTTCTGTGTTATTTGTTAAGAAGTATCTGGCAAAGTACTAATTCACATTTATCAAAAAGACAAACGAATCACCAATTAAAATAGAGATTACCATATATATATTTTTTTTTTTTTTTTTTTTTTTTGAGATGGAGTTTTGCTCTGTTCCAGGCTGGAGTGCAATGACGCAATCTTGGCTCACTGCAACCTCCGCTTCCCAGGTTCAAGCAATTCTCCTGCCTCAGCCTCCTGAATAGCTGGGACTACAGGCACATGCCAACACATCGGCTAATGTTGTATTTTTAGTAGAGATGGTGTTTCTCCATGTTGGTAAGGTTGGTCTTGAATTCCCAACCTAAGGTGATCTGCCCACCTTGACCTCCCAAAGTGCTGGGATAACAGGTGTGAGCCACCGCACCAGGCCATGACTATTTTTTAAAAATGTATTTTGTTGTGGTAATGAGAAACATGGATGTCAAAGAAGAGGAAATGTCCAGGTGCATTGGTCCTGCATGGCAGTGAACTGAGGTAAGGACTTGGTGCAGGAGTAGTCTCTCATTAGCACTGTAGAATATTCACCATTTCAAATGCTAGCAGGATCACAAACAGGCCCCAGAACAACATGCAAAATATATCTCTCCTATAATAATTTGTATTAGTTATCAATTGCTGTGTAACAAATGCACCAACATTTGGAGGCTTAAAACAGCACACATTTATTATTTCATAGTCTCTGTGGATCAGGAATCTGGACCCAGTTAGGTCCTCTGTTTCAGGGTTTTTTACGAGGCTACAATGAAGGTATTGGCTGCAGCCACTTCCAGGTTCACCTGGGGCAGGGTCTGCTTATTCAGTGGTTGCTGACAGGATTCAGTTCCTCTCTCCCTGTTGTAGTGATGGCCTTAGTTCCTCTCTTGGCCAGAGGTTGCCTCCAGTTTCTTGCCATGTGAGGGCTGCTCAGGTAAGTCTTTAAAGCTAGCAAGAGAGTTTGCTGATAAGACCAAAGTCTTATAATTTTTTGTAACTTAACTAATGGAAGTTTTCTACACATTAGAAGTCACCAGATCCAGCCCACAGTAAAGGTGAGGGCATTACTCAAGGGTGTGAGTACTAGGAGATGCAGACTATAAGGTGCCATCTTGGAAGTGGGCCTTTATAGACTTCAACCCTCATGCCCCGTTTCTTTCAGCCTGAAGATTTCTTTGTTTTGTGCCATGACCCAGGAACTCCTTTGGCCTGAAATCTACTAAACTAAGAAATTCACAAATGTAAGAAGATAAAGGAAATTGTCTTAATATAAGAAAAATTGAGTTTCTTAGGTGGAAATGATAAAATCAAGTTGCAGAAGTAGACATAGAACATGACATTCGTCCATATGGCAATGGGTTTCAGTATAAATCACACAAATTTGTACAACTAGATGTGTTGATTGATTAGCATAGCACTTCTTTTTCTGTTTTGAAAGTGAATGTGCACATCTTTTGTGTTCAGAATGTGAATATCTTCAGGCATGTGCCCTCTAGTTCCCTACAGCCCCTCCCACTGCTCCTTGGCATCTTACAACTCTGGGTGACTTCTTGGGTTAATACAAGCAACCAGCTCAGCCCCCAATCATTTGAGTTGGGACTCTGTGGCATAAAATACCAACTGGCAAGAGTGGTCCAGATATTCTGTGTATTTGAAATCACCCCCATTTCGTAGTTTCTCTATGAAGGAGTCTTTTTAGGGCCTATTTAATGCTCTTAAATTGGCTATTGAGTAACAGCATGTAGCTTTCATTGTTATGCTTAGTATAGCTCAGCCAACCCAGAGAGGAAATACTTTGGTCTTTGTGGGTCACATATGGTTTCAGTCACATGTTCTTTGTTTTGTTTATAACCCTTTAAAAGTTAAATACCCTCCCTAGTCCCCAGGCTGTGAAAAAAAACAGGTTGCAAGCTGAATTTGACCTATGGGTTGTTTACCAACTCTGTTAGATACTTTTTTTGGCTATTTTTTGATGTTCAAGAGCTGAAATGTCATAATCTTCAAATGTGAGATGCAGACATACTGCAAAGAGTGATTCAAATTTGCCTAATGAATGTGGTTAGTATTATTGCTTTATATTAACTAAAATACTGGTTGAATATCAAACATGAATGATAGTCCACCATGAAGGTCATGGTGGCCACTTTGTAGGCCACTTTGATCTGGGAATTTATTGTGGGAAATTTGACTGCATTATCTTTGACGCAATTTCTTGCCTTTCTTTTCTCTCTACTCTTTATGAACTTCTCATTAATAAGATAGTGAACCCCTTGAACTGATTATCTTTTCTATCACATTTTCCCACCTATCTTTGTCTTTTGGTCATGCTTTTTGAGAGATTTCTTTAAGTTTTTCTCTTTTAATTCCTGTAATGATCTTTAAAGTTACATTCTTTTTTTTTTTTTTTTTTTTTTTTTTTTTTTTTTTTGAGGCGGAGTCTCGCTCTGTCGCCCGACTGGAGTGCAGTGGCCAGATCTCAGCTCACTGCAACTCCGCCTCCCGGGTTTACGCCATTCTCCTGCCTCACCTCCCGAGTAGCTGGGACTACAGGCGCCCGCCACCTCGCCCGGCTAGTTTTTGTATTTTTAGTAGAGACGGGGTTTCACCGTGTTAGCCAGGATGGTCTCGATCTCCTGACCTCGTGATCCGCCCGTCTCGGCCTCCCAAAGTGCTGGGATTACAGGCTTGAGCCACCGCGCCCGGCCATTTAAAGTTACATTTCTAAAGGCTTTTTTTGTTTGTTTGTTTGTTTCACAAGTATTTATTTTTATACCACCCTGTTCCTGTTTTACAGATATAAAATCTTCTCCTATTGTTCTGAGGATATTAATTCAAGATAACAGTTTTGAAGAAAACATCAAAAAACTCTCAGTGTTTTTTTTTT